>NC_066558.1:460413-495413 GCF_024679095.1 Eriocheir sinensis
ATGGATATACACTATTTTTTTTCCTTATTTTTTTTTACACTCGAATGTGCCTGACTCATGATACTACAATTAAATAAAGTAAAGAAAAATAATAAATTAATTAGCTATAATAGTTACTCCCATTCACTAGCTGCGTACAAATTGGTCCTATAGCCGCGTGCTAAATGAATGACAAAATGAGTCCCACACATATAACAGTGGAGAGAGAGAGAGAGAAAAATAAAGTCATGTCCGTCACTCCCATCTATTCATTCCCTACCCGCGTACAAAATGGTCCGTTATACACACCCTACACGTGCGTACTAATTGGACCCACCCCACCTATTTCTCATGAGGTGGCGGAGAAGGCGGGGACGAGCAGGAGAGGAGCAGCGTGCCGGCGCCCGCCTACCTGCTGTGTCTCTGCTACCTCGTCATCTCCCTCGCCTCTGCTTGGATGCTGCTGGGCCTATACAAGGTGCGTGTAGTAGTAGTAGTAGAAGTAGTAGTAGTAGTAGTAGTAGTAGTAGTAGTAGTAGTAGTAGTAGTAGTGATACTAATGAAAATAATAATAATAATGATAATAATAATAATAATAATAATAATAATAATAATAATAATAATAATAATAATAATAATAATAATAATAATACCATTTTTCTTTTCTTCCTTCTCTTCTTCTTCTTTTTCTTCCTCTTCCTTTCCCTCTTCCTCTTCTTTCACGTTTTTTCTCCTCTCTCTTCTTCCTCCTCCTCTTCTCCATCTCTCTCCTCCTCCTCCTCCTCCTTTTCCTCTCCTTTCTCTGTTCTATTTCCCTTCCTCCTCCTCCTCCTCCTCCTCCTCCTCCTCTTTTTGGTTCTTCCTTCTCGTAATTTAATTTTGTTCCTGGACATTTATTCTTCTTTATCTCCTCCTCCTCCTCCTCCTCCTCTTCCTTCTCCTCCTCTTCTTTTTGGTTCTTCTTTCTTGTAATTTAATTCTATTCCTGGACCGTTATTCTTCTTTACCTCCTCCTCCTCCTCCTCCTCCTCCTCGTCCTTCTCCTCCTCCTCCTCTTCCTCCTCCTCCTCCTCTTCCTCCTCCTCCTTCTCTTTTTGGTTCTTCCTTTTTGTAATTTAATTTTGTTCCTGGACCTTTATTCTTCTTTATCTCCTCCTCCTCCTCCTCCTCCTCCTCCTCCTCCTCCTCCTCCTCCTCCTCCCGCAGAAGAAGCCTCGCCCCCTCCTCGTCTGGGTATTCCTGATGACCCTGTTCTGCTTCCCCGAGATGGGCATGGTGGCATTCATGGCCTTCATACACTGGGTAATGGCACGCACACACACACACACACACACATACACACACACACACACAAAATCTTCCAAAACCAAACCTAACTTAACCTAACCTACCTCCTCCTTCTCCTCCTCCTCCTCCTCCATTGTTAAGTATATAAGTATGGCAATAAACTCACTTACTTACTTACTTACTTACTTACTTAAACACACATATATCTATTTTTTTATATTTTTCTTTCCCCCGTACAGAAAATCACATCCCCCTACGGCCTGGCGGATCTTATCTTCTATGTGTTCCGCGCCGCCTGTAATGTAAGTGTGTGTGTGTGTGTGTGTGTGTGTGTGTGTGTGTGTGTGTGTGTGTACGTCTTGTGTTGCGTGTGTCAGTGTATCTCAAGTGTTCCAGGTGTTGTCAGTGTTGTGTGTGTGTGTGTGTGTGTGTACGTCTTGTGTTGCGTGTGTCAGTGTGTCTCATGTGTTCCAGGTGTTGTCAGTGTTGTGTGTGTATGTGTGTACGTCTTGTGTTGCGTGTGTCAGTGTGTGTCATGTGTTCCAGGTGTTGTCAGTGTTGTGTGTACAGTCGCAATACTCCACGTGGCGGGAGGACGCGGCCAACACACACCGCCTCAAACGTTTGCAACACCTACACCTGGTAAGTCCACGCGCAACACTACCTTGGCAACACTGCAAGACACACATAGCAACACTTCAGTAACAACAACAACAACAACAACTCAGTAACAGCCACACAACATTACCTTGGCAACACTGCAACACTACTTTTTTGGTAACACTGCAACACACAAAAAAATCGAAATAAATAAATAAATAAAAATAAAATAAGAATACGATAAATAATAAGATAGAAAAATATAATTCCTCCTTCCTTCCTTCTCTTCTTCCTCCTCCTCCTCCTCCTCCTCCTCCTCTCTCCTTCCTCCTCTGTCATTCCTCCTTCCTTCCTTCTCTTCTTCCTCCTCCTCCTCCTCCTCCTCTCTCCTTCCTCCTCTGTCATTCCTCCTTCCTTCCTTCTCTTCTTCCTCCTCCTCCTCCTCCTCCTCCTCCTCCTCTCGATCTCCTTCCTCCTCTGTCATTTCTCCCTCCTTCCTTCTCTTCTTCTTCCTCCTCCTCCTCCTCCTCCTCCTCCTCTCGATCTCCTTCCTCCTCTGTCATTCCTCCTTCCTTCCTTCTCTTCTTCCTCCTCCTCCTCCTCCTCCTCCTTCCTCCTCTGTCATTCCTCCCTCCTTCCTTCTCTTCTTCTTCCTCCTCCTCTTCTTCTCTTCCTTACAGAACAACACGGGGAAGACATACAGCACCACAGGAGGAGGAGGAGGAGGAGGAAGAGGATCCGATCTTCCTATGGCCTATCAGAACCCAGCATTTTTAGGGGGGCAGGAACCCACCCCCGCCCCCCTGCCCCCGCCCCCTCCTCACCAGGTAAAAAGAGAGAGAGAGAGAGAGAGAGAGAGAGAGAGAGAGAGAGAGAGAGAGAGAGAGAGAGAGAGAGAGAGAGAGAGAGAGAGAGTTATGTGTTTGTTTTATATTTTCTTTATTTTCTTCTTCTTCTTCTTCTTCTTCTTCTTCTTCTTCTTCTTCTTCTTCTTCTTCCTTCCTTCCTGCCTTCCTTCTTCGTTCTTCCTACTCCTCCTCCTCCTCCTCCTCCTCCACCACTACCACCACAATCATCTCCACTCATCTCCAACTCATCTCCACCCAACAGATCACTCTCCCGCGCCTCGTCTCTGGGCTGGGCCGCGGAGATGACCCAGACTCACCCACCAGCATCCACGGCGTCACTGCAAACGCAAATTCAGCCGCTGCAGGTTCGAACGGGGCTGCCTGGCTGGGACCCTTACTTAAACAGAGAATCCACGAGTGAATTTAATGCTGCCACTTTTTCCCCGGCCTCTGTTGGTAAGTAGTAGTAGTAGTAGTAGTAGTAGTAGGGACCCTGGTGGTAGTCTGACCTCTGTACCGTGAACCGAAGAAACACGTATTTGACAAGTCTTTTATGAGAGGAGGAGGAGGAGAGAGAGAGAGAGAGAGAGAATATGAGGTAATGATCTCTCTCTCTTTCTTCTTCCCTTCCCTTCCCTTCCTTTCCCTTCTCTTCCCTTCCCTTCCCTTCCCTTCCTTTCCTTTCTCTTCCCGTCCCTTCCTTCCCTACCTCCCTTCCCTTCCCTTCCCTTCCCTTCCCTTCCATGGTGCAGTGATTAGCGCTCCTACCTACGAGTCCGCCGGCCTGTGTTCGAACCCTTGTGACCTTATGACCTTTTTTTCAGGGTTCATGCCGCTGGTCGCAGGAGGAGGAGGAGGAGGAGGCCCGTCATCCGCCACCGCAAGGAACTCCCTCGCCCACTACACTACCCCCACCTCCGCCTCCTCCTCTTCCCCTCCCCACCTCCTCCCCCTACACTATCTACCACCACAACCCCCCCCACCTCCTATACCCCCTTCCCCTCGCCCCCCTCGGCCCCCCTTCGATAAATGGAGGATTGGATTCCTTCTCCTACGCGGCTGGAACGCAAAGTCTCGACAGAAGAAGGTTAGTAGTAGTAGTAGTAGTAGTAGTAGTAGTAGTAGTAGTAGTAGTAGTAGTAGTAGTAATATAAGTAGTAGTAGTAGTAGTAGTAGTAGTAGTAGTAGTAGTAGTAGTAACAATAACAAAGATAATAGCAAAAAACAACAACAATAAAAACACGATAATAAAAAAATAGTAATAGTAGTAGTAGTAGTAGTAGTAATAGTAATAATAATAGTAATAGTAGTAGTAGTGGTAGTAGAAGTAGTTGTAGTAGTAATTTTCGATAGTGTTTTAGCTTTCATCACCACTTTCATCACCATTTATGATCACCACTTTTTTTTAATCTTTCCACAGGTACGTTCGGCGGTGGCAAGGTGTTGGCGGTGGTGGCGGTGGCGGTGGTGGTGGTGTTGTTGTTGGAGGTGCCAGTAGCAAATCGTCGCTTGGAGGTGAGAGTGATGATCTACGGAGGTACAGAGACGTGGCTTTGTGAGTGATGGTGATGATGAAGTGGTGGTGACGAAGTGGTGTTGAAAAAAAGTAGTGGTGATGAACTGGTGATGAAAAAACGAATTGGTGTTGATTTTGGTGATGATAATGTGGTGGTGATGATGAAATAAAGGAGTGGTGATGAATTGGTGATGAAAAAACGAATTGGTGTTGATTTTGGTGATGATAATGTGGTGGTGATGATGAAATAAAGTAGTGGCGATGAATTGGTGATGAAAAAAGGACACGGTGTTGATTTTGGTGATGATAATTTGGTGGTGTTGATGATTTAAAGCAGTGGTGATGAATTGGTGATGAAGAAACAAATTGGTGATGAAAAAAGGAAATGGTGTTGATTTTGGTGATGATAATGTGGTGGTGTTGATGATTTAAAGCAGTGGTGATGAATTGGTGATGAAAAAAGTAGTGGTGATGAGAGAGAGAGAGAAAACACACACACAAAAACTGCATTGAAACGAGCGAAGTGGTTGTGATGATTTTGGTGATGAAAAGGTGGTGGTGATGAAAATCGAAGTGGTGATGATTTGAGTGACGGAAAAAGGAAGTGGTGATGACAGCGGTGTTGGAAATGAAATGGTGGTGATGATTTTGGTGATGAAAAATGGTGGTGAAAATTGAAGTGGTGATGACTGGTGTTGAAAATGAAATGGTGGTGATGATTTTGGTGATGAAAAATAGTTATGATAATTTGAGTGATGAAAAAAAAGAAACTGGTGATGACAGTGGTGTTGAAAATGAAATGGTGATGATTTTGGTGATGAAAAATAGTTATGATAATTTGAGTGATGAAAAAAAAGAAACTGGTGATGACAGTGGTGTTGAAAATGAAATGGTGATGATGAGTTTGGTGAAAGACTTTGAACTCATCATAAAATCCGTCATCACACATACATATAGTTTTAATTAAGAGGAAATATATTAATTACTACGGTTAATATCTATTTTTATATCCATTAATGTCACAATCACTCTTTCCTACCTGTAAAAATATCACTTAATGCATTACTTAAGATATTATTAACACAGACGAGATAGATAATTAAATATGTTACCTAATATATGGATAAGACTTAATATATATACAAATTTATTAGGAAATTCTACCACTTAACAATGTAATTTCTGACACATAAGTTAGATAATTATGATATATATTTAATAGGCCTCAGGTGGTTGATAATAAGTTAAAAGTAGTAGTAGTAGTAGTAGTAGTAGTAGTAGTAGTAGTAGTAGTAGTAGTAGTAGTAGTAGTAGTAGTAGTAGTAGTAGTTGTTGTTGTTGTTGTTGTTGTTGTTGTTGTTGTAGCAGTAGTAGTAGTAGTAGTAGTAGTAGTAGTAGTAGTAGTAGTAGTAGTAGTAGTAGTAGTAGTAGTAGTAGTAGTAGTCAAGATTGTTACTAATATATTACACATAAATCATAATATATATTTTGTTTGAAAGAATAAATAATAATAATAATAACAATGTATTATAATTATTAGAGAGAGAGAGAGAGAGAGAGAGAGAGAGAGAGAGAGAGAGAGAGAGAGAGAGAGAGAGAGAGAGAGCGCGCGGGGCGTCCTCGTAACCATGGCAACGCTCTGAACAGGTGACCGGGAGAGAGAGAGAGAGGGAGAGAACAGGTGGTGCGTGTTGACAGGTGGACGCTGGAAGGTGAGTTATTTTCGCTAATTTCTTCGTAACTCCACAAATTTAGACCTTGCCAACACACATACAGGTAGATGAAGGTACTAGGCACATTATGTAAGCTGGAGGGAGGGAGAGAAGGAGAGGAAAAGGGAGAAAACAGCGAGAGAAGAGGAGGAAGCGAAGACGAAAAAGGGAGATGGCGGGGGAGGGAGGTGAAAATGACTTGTGAATCACTTTATATTTTTCCTTATTTCTCCGTAACTACACAAATTTAGACCTTGCCAACACACATACAGGTAGATGAAGATACTAGGCACATTATGTAAGCTGGAGGGAGGGAGAGAAGGATAGGTAGAGGGAGAAAACAGCGAGAGAAGAGGAGGAAGCGAAGACGAGAGAGGAAATGGCGAGGGAGTTTCAGATGGCTTGTGAATCACTTTACATTTTTCCTTATTTCTCCGTAACTACACAAATTTAGACCTTGCCAACACACATACAGGTAGATGAAGGTCCTAGGCACATTATATTAGCTGGAGGGAGGGAGAAAAGGAGAGGAAGAGGGAGAAAAGAACGAAATAAGAAGAGGAAAAAGATACGAGACGAGAGAGAGGATGGCGGGGAGGTAGAGTCAAACGGCTTGTGAATCACTGTATATTTTTCCTTATTTCTCCGTAACTACACAAATTTAGACCTTGCCAACACACATACAGGTAGATGAAGGTACTAGGAACATTATATTAGCTGGAGGGAGGGAGAGAAGGAGAGGAAGAGGGAGGAAACCGCTAAAGAAGAGGAAGGAGAGGGTGACTAATTGATTTTTTTCTCCATTATATTTTGTTACAGGTCCAATACAAGATGCCGCTCGCTAAGGACGAACCGCAGGACTCCGAAATAGCCAGGTATGTGACTCTCTCTCTCTCTCTCTCTCTCTCTCTCTCTCTCTCTCTCTCTCTCTCTCTCTCTCTCTCTTCTTCATCTTCATCATCTTCTTCTTCTCCTTCTTCTTCTTCTTCTGCAGGAGGCGAGCAGCTGTCATGAGGATCGTTGACCGTCTCGTTGAGGACTCCAAGGACCTCTCAGCGCGCCTACAGGACCCAAGGAGCGCCTATCCTACGCCTGGCTATGACAAGGGTAAGGATTGAGGTGACGGGGTTGACCACAGGGGCCGCGCGCACCTGTAAATCCTCCAAATTCTACTTAAATGGTGTTACTTGTGTTCCAATCCTCTTTGACCTAGAATCCGATACTCTATATATTAATTTTCTTTTTTCTTTCTTTTTCGATCTTAGATTCTCTCTCTCTCTCTCTCTCTCTCTCTCTCTCTCTGCTTTTTTCCTCATTTTTTCTCTTTATTTTCATTTCTCTCTTCCTTCTTCTTTTCCTAGTCTTCCTTCTTCCTCCTCTTCTCCTCCTCCTCCTCCTCTTCTTCGATCTTCTCCTCCTCCTCCTCTTCTTCGTTTCCCTTCCCTTCTTAATTCTTTCTTTCTCGTTTATTCTTTATTTTCTTTCTTCCTCTTCTTTCTAGTGCTCTTCTCTCTTCTTCCTTCAGTTAGCAGCCTCCTCCTCCTCCTCCTCCTCTTCCAGTTAACAGCCTCTCCCCCTCCTCCTCCTCCTCCTCTTCTTCCTAAACATTTCTTCTTCCTCTTCCAGTTAACAGCCTCTCCCCCTCCTCCTCCTCTTCCAAACCTTCTTTTCCTCTTCCTCTTCCAGTTACAGCCTCTCCTCCTCTTCCTCCTCTTAATTCCTAACCTCCTCCTCCTCCTCTTCCAGTTAACAGCCTTGTCGGGGTCTTAACGAGTCTACGACCTGTCATTCACCATAGACTTTACTTCAGCCCAACCTTGCAATATCTCTACGCCTCCCAGCTGGCAAGACGGGCGGGATCTGATGGGGTGAGTGGTGATGAAGTGGTGATGAAGGATGTTGGTGGTGATGAATGATCGTAGTAGTGGTGAGATGACAGAGTAAGTGATGGGTGATAGGGTTTAAGTGGTGAGGTGGTGGTGATTGGTGATGATGGAAGTGCTGAAGTGGTGTTGAGGGATCCTGGTGGTGATGTATGATCGTGGTGATGATATATGACTGACTGCATGATAGAGTTTTAAGTGGTGGTGGTGTGGGTGGTGATGATGATGGTGGTGGTGATGATATAATAGTTTAGCGGTGTTAATTGGTGGTGATGAAAGGCGTATATAAGCACTGGTGTTGAGTACGCGGTGATGATGGAGTGACAAACTAAATGGGTATATACTGGTGATGAAGTAGATGGGTGGTGGTGATGATGGTGGTGATGGTATGTGATAGTTTAGCGGTGATGGTGGTGATGAAGTGTACGTGTATTAGGCGTTGGTGTTGAGTGATATATATAGATGGTGATGAATGGTGATGATAAGTGATAAATGGAATAACGAAGATGGGTGATGGGCGTGGGTGGTAAGGGCAGTAATCAGCAGTAGTCAGCAGTACTCAGCAGTGGTGTGTGTTGGGTCCAGGGGGTCACAGGGCACGTCGCCGCGTCACGCCCCCATCAGCTGGCCGCCGCCCCGATCAGCTGTGCGGTGCGGCGCGGGTCTGTCAAGTCTCCGTGCTGTGAGGTGTGCCGGCGTGAGTGTGTGTGTGTGTGTGTGTGTGTGGCGTTAGAGGCATTAGGTGTGAGTGTTGTAGCTGTAGAGTAGTGGCAGTGAGTAGTGGGTGAGGGTTGTGATGGGTGCTGGTGTGTGTCAGTGGCGTTAGGGAGCACCGTGGTGAGTGTGGTGGTGGTGAGGTGAGCACCGCCACAGCCCGCGCCACACCCGTGTGACAGGGCCGTGGGTCACAGCTGCCCCGCCCATCACTGCCAGGGCCGTACAAGTGCACGGAATTAGGTCTGTAATTGCTGTGGGGGCTGGGGGGCTGCAGCCCCCAGTGTTTTCTGTGTCAGCCTCAAAATGCCCCTAAATGTCCTTATTTAAAAAAACTCCCATAGGTGTGCCTGAACCCATGATGCCCTCCAGACCCAAAACTGCCCGAGTTAGCGGCTGTGAGCACACTGGCGCCACTGTTGTGCAGATCACCATTGCCTTCAGTGTAAGGTGATGGGACTTGTGTACAAAGGAGAAGTGCTTGCTTAGAGTTGTGCGGCACTGTTTCATAAGTTACCAGTGTTGTTTATATCATGGCACTCCTTGCAAGCTGTCTATATCAGGTGTCACTTGAGAGAGCCAAGCTTGTGCATGCAGCATATGTGTTACAGACCTGCACCGGTGCCCTGCACATTATTGTCAAGGTCAAGAAATATATTGAGTGCCACGTACACCTATGTAAGCCGCCAGAGCTGTGTGTAGTAAGTGGCACTGTTGTATATAGCAAGTGGCACTGTATTTTAAGTTACCAGAGCCAGGTGAGTGGCTCTCCTTTCTCTTTACTAATTTGCACTCTCTTCCAGGCCTCCGGGGAGAATGTGGAGGCCGTGGAGTCCCAGTTGGCGGAGGCACAGCGACAGCGCGAGTCCGAGCTGAGCTGTCGGGAGACTGTCTTGGCGAACCTCAGTGACACCCTAAGACAGCTGGACGCACAGGGCTCACAGGCGGTCAGGAAGTGCAGGTGTGTGTGTGTGTGTGTGTGTGTCTGTGTGCGTGTGTGTTTCAGTTGGTTAAGTTTAGCTATTTCTTCTGTTTTTGCCTTCTCTCTCTCTCTCTCTCTCTCTCTCTCTCTCTCTCTCTCTCTCTCTCTCTCTCTCTCTCTCTCTCTCTCTCTCTCTCTCCTCCTCCTCCTCCTTCTTTCCAACCCTCCCTTCTTTCTCTCCAATCCCTCCCTTTCCTCCAGTCTCTCTCTCTCTCTCTCCCTCCCTCCATCGCTCCTCCTTTCTCTCCAATCCCTCACCTTCCTTCACCTCTTCTCTCCCTCAAATCCCTCTCTCCTTTCTCTCCATTCCTCCCTTTCCTCCAATATCTCTCTCTCTCTCCAGGCGTGAGGCGAGGGCAGAGTGTGATGAGGTCCGAGCTCAGAGCGAAAGCAGTCTTGAGGAGCTGAGGGCAGGTCTAGCAGCCAGCAGGGAGGCACAGCGGCAGCAGGCAAGCAGGCACTGTCAGGAGGAGGCACTCAGCAGGGAAAGGAGGTAACCAGGAGGAGGAGTTCTGATGTTTGGGGTTAGGTTAAGAGGAGGAAGGAGGAGGAGGAGGAGGAAGAGAAGTTAGCAATAGAGATATGAAGAAGGGGAGGAGGAAGAGGAGAAGAAAGAGTAATTTAAGAGGAAAAGAAGAAGAAGGAAGAGGAGGAGGAGGAGGAGGAAGAAAAAGAAGGAGAAGAAGAAAGTCATGCATAATATAAAGAGAGAGAGAGAGAGAGAGAGAGAGAGAGAGAGAGAGAGAGAGAGAGAGAGAGAGAGAGAGAGAGAGAGAGAGAGAGAGAGAGAGAGAAAAAAATATAACCAAAAAATAAACAAAAATCCTTCTCTCCCTCCCCCCCTCTCTCTCTCTCTCTCTCTCTCTCTCTCTCTCTCTCTCTCTCAGGCAGGGGTTGGAGGCGGACATGCAGCGGGTCATCCGTAGATATGACAGGACCATGAGTTGCCTTCAGACCGAGCTGGACAGCCTCCGAGACCAGCACCGAGACCTCACCGCCAAGCTGGAGACTGAGACAGTGGGTGGGAGGGTGGGGGGGAGGATGGGAAGGGTCTGTGTGTGTGTGTGTGTGTGTGTGGGTATTTTTTGTTCCTTTCCTTTCTTTGCAATTTGATTTTTTTTTCTTTTCTTCCTTCCTTCCTTTCTTTTCTTCCTTTCTTCCTTCCTTCCTTCCTTCCTTCTCTCTCTTTCTTCATATTTCCTCTCTTCCTTCATTCTGTCTTGTGATACTACATTCTCTTTCTCTTCCTTTCCTTTCCAATTCCTCTTCCTTCCTTACTCCGTTCCACTTAAACCTCTTCTCCACTTTCTCAAATATTCCTCCTTCTCTCTTTCCTTCCTCCATCTCCTCCTCCTCCTTTCCTTCCTACAGAGTCATATTAGATTAAGTTATACATGCAAATAGCTCTTAATAGATGACTTAATATACTTCCTTAACCTTTAACAAACCTTCAATATATCCTTTGTGGTTTCAGATCTCCTTTCCTTCCTGTAGAGTCTTATTAGATTAAGTTACACATGCAAATAGCTCTTAATAGATGACTTAATATACTTCCTTAACCTTTAACAAACCTTTAATATATCCTTTGTGGTTTCAGATCTCCTTTCCTTCCTGTAGAGTCTCATTAGATTAAGTTTTACATGCAAATAGCTCTTAATAGATGACTTAATATACTTCCTTAACCTTTAACGAACCTCTAATATATCCTTTGTGCTTTCAGGCCCATCTAAGTGTTGTGGAAGCGAGGTACCGGGCAATTTTGGAGGAGAAACAGAGGCAGGAGGAGGAAAGATTGGCAGCTATGCAGGTGAGGGAGAGAGAGAGAGGGAGAGAGAAGTGATCTATAGATGGTTAGAATGTGTTAGAGAATGAAATATAAAGAGAAAGATTGGAAGAGAAAGAGAAATTAAAATACTATTAACACAAAATTCAATATAGGCCATTCCCATACAGGCTTCCCATATCACAAACTGTCCCTTCCTCGGCCATTCCCTTCACCCATATCACAAGCTGTCCCTTCCTCGGCCGTTCCCTTCACCCATATCACAAGCTGTCCCTTCCTCGGCCGTTCCCTTCACCCATATCACAAGCTGTCCCTTCCTCTGCCGTTCCCTTCACCCATATCACAAGCTGTCCCTTCCTTGACCATTCCCTTATCAGTTCCTCCAGTATCAGTCTGACCTCAACCTCTGCCCAGTTCTGTGTCAGTCAGTCTTTCCCGTTCTCTCTCAGGCTGAGTTCCGCCGCGAGCACGCCGCCCGCACCATCCAGCGCGCTTGGCAGCACTACAAAATGAGGAAGATGTTGAAGAAGGCGCAGCGCAAGAGGAAGAAGAAGCCAAAGGATGGGAAATGAAGAGGAGGAGGAGGAGGAGGAAGAAAAAATGAGAGGAGGAGGAGAGCAAGAAATATAGGAGGAGGAGGTATATAAAAAAACAACTGATATCTCTTCATACAAATATATATTATCATTTCAAACACAGTCAAATCAACACATAATCATATATATATATATATATATATATATATATATATATATATATATATATATATATATATATATATATATATATATATATATATATATATATATATATACATATATATATAATTCTATCTCTTTCTCTGCCCCTCACACATAGGTCTCCAGTCCACTGGTAAGCTTATGAAAGTCACTCTGTACCTCTCTATAGCAAGCTTAGTAATCTCAGATCTCTATAGTAAGCTGAAGGTATCTGAACCTCTCTATAGTAAGCTTGAAGTCACTGCGAATCCCTATCTAAGCTGACTTCTGGAGCGTGGAATCTATGGGTGATGTCCAACTTGAATCCCTCCCTCTCTCTCTCTCCAATCCCTCCCTTTCCTCCAATCTCTCTCCCTCGACAGGCAAAGCTTGGTCTGAAGCCGAGGAACAATTTTAAGCTGGTGGAAGTTGCTACAGAAATATATCCATTGTACTCCTCACCAATGTCCAAGTTGAAATATAAATAAAGTTAGTAAAAAGAACTGTTAATTACTGACCTCCTTACTAATAAAAATGTATTGTTTGACCTGAAATAAAGTAAAATAAAGTTAGTTAGCTAAGAGAGGAGGAAGGAGGAGGAGGAGGAGGAGGATGAAGGGAAGATGAATGATTAAGAAGAGGAAGGAGAAGGGAATGATAATATAAGGAAGAGGAAGAAGGAAGGAAAATGCAAGAAGAGGAGGAGGAGGAGGAAGAAGAGGAGAGGTAACAGAAGAAGGAGGAGGAGGAGGAGGAGGAAGAAGAGGAGAGGTAACAGAAGAAGGAGGAGGAGGAAGAAGAGAAGAGGTAACAGAAGAAGAAGAAGAAGGAGGAGGAGGAGGAAGAAGAGGAGAGGTAACAGAAGAAGAAGAAGAGGAGAGGTAACAGAAGAAGAAGAAGAGGAGAGGTAACAGAAGAAGAAGAAGGAGGAGGAGGAGGAGGAGATAAAACAAAGAGAGGAAGAGAAGAAACAGAAAAGAAGAGAAGGAATTAGAGGAAGAAGAGGAGGAGGAGGAAGAGAAGAGGAAGGAGGAGGGGTAGGAGGAGGAGAAGGTGGGGGGATATACAGAAATAGGAGAAGAAGAAGAAGAAGAAGAAGAAGAAGAAGGAGGAGGAGGAGAAGGAGGGGGGATATACAGAAATAGGAGGAGAAGAAGAAGAAGAAGAAGGAGGAGGAGGAGAAGGAGGGGGGATATACAGAAATAGGAGAAGAAGAAGAAGGAGGAGGAGGAGGAGGAGGGAAGATATGGATCCCCCCTTAAAATATCCCAAAAAATCCCTAATATCTTCACAACCTTCTCATGCCCTCCCCCCTCTCTCATGACCTCTGATGACCTCTATTACAAGCCTGGCTAAGTGTCCTTGACTATGAATCTGTTTATCAGGGTTCGAATCCCGGGCTGCAATACCAATCAGCTGTTCACCTTCCCTTGCAATCTGTCAAGCCTTCAAATCAGCTGTTTCTTATTCTGTCCCTTCTCACGCCTCTTCTGCCCTACCCACGTGTCCCTCCCCATGTCCACACCTTCACCATGTCCTAATCTACCAGCATGGGAAGAATCAGGACATGTTACCTCTTAATAGCGGAGAAAATGGCGATAAATATGGAAGAATTATAGAACCAAGAATCAGCTGTCCCTTATTCTGTCCCCTGCCACGCCTTTTCAACACCACCCACGTGTCCCTCCCCATGTCCACAGCTTCACCATGTCCTAATCTACCAGCATGGGAAGAATCAGGACATGTTACCTCTTAATAGCGGAGAAAATGGCGATAAATATGGAAGAATTATAGAACCAAGAATCAGCTGTCCCTTATTCTGTCCCCTGCCACGCCTTTTCAACACCACCCACGTGTCCCTCCCCATGTCCACAGGTTCACCATGTCCTAATCTACCAGCATGGGAAGAATCAGGACATGTTACCTCTTAATAGCGGAGAAAATGGCGATAAATATGGAAGAATTATAGAACCAAGAATCAGCTGTCCCTTATTCTGTCCCCTGCCACGCCTTTTCAACACCACCCACGTGTCCCTCCCCATGTCCACAGCTTCACCATGTCCTAGTCTACCAACATGGGAGGAATCAGGACATGTTACCTCTTAATAGCGGAGAAAATGGCGATAAATATGGAAGAATTATAGAACCAAGAATCAGCTGTCCCTTATTCTGTCCCCTGCCACGCCTTTTCAACACCACCCACGTGTCCCTCCCCATGTCCACAGGTTCACCATGTCCTAATCTACCAGCATGGGAGGAATCAGGACATGTTACCTCTTAATAGCGGAGAAAATGGCGATAAATATGAAGGACCTACCGGTGAGGGTACGGACGAGACAGCCATAACACCTTCTTCTTCTTCTTCCTCTTCTTGTTCCCTAAATAAAGCAATTAATCCATATATGACGGTAATTAGTTAATCTTCTTACCTAAAACTTAATTATTAATATATTCTATACGTATGGAAAGCATAAATCAGAGTAAATTAAACATATTCTCGTACTCAACACGCTGGTTATATATATATTTCCACCTCAAAAAGCTATTATGCCCCACAAATTACAGCTTCCCATTAAGTTTGTCATCTAAAACTTAATTACTGATATGGTGTATGAGCGTGGAAGGCACTAATCAACAGTAATTAAGCTAGATCAACTATAATCATCGTACATCGGCAACTCCTTCGATGACATAATACCAACGATGTAAACAAAGGAACCACAAGAGTGACATGACGTGACGTGTGTTATTTCCTGTGTGATTTACCGCATTTTCGACCTTACGGCGCCGTGAAATGACGTAGACGTGATACAGCGAAGAAGAGTAATCCTTTGTACACTATTATATTAGGTGAGTATAAGGGAGAGGCTGGAAATAAGATAAATAATGGGAAATATAAGGAAAGTTTTGATAAGGGTGTGTGATGGCTGGCTGATAAATGTTTTAATTTTCGTTGATTTCTTCGTTAATACACGACGTAAAGACGATAACCCAATACAGCGAAGAAGAGTAATCCTTTGTACACTATTATATTAGGTGAGTATAAGGGAGAGGCTGGAAATATGATAAATAATGGGAAATATAAGGAAAGTTTTGATAAGGGTGTGTGATGGCTGGCTAATAAATGTTTTAATTTTCGTTGATTTCTTCGTTAATACACGACGTAAAGACGATAACCCAATACAGCGAAGAAGAGTAATCCTTTGTCCACTATTAGAGTAGGTAAGTATTAGGGAGACACCGGAAATAAGAGGGAATATAAGGAGGAGAGTGAAAATGGTGGTAGGGAAGACTTGATAAGGGCGTGACAGAAAAGTGTTATGTGTTTCGCTATTTTCTTCGTTATAACGCTGTGGAGTGACGTAGACGTGATACAGCGAAGAAGAGTAATCCTTTGTTCACTATTATATTCGTCAAGTATAAGGGAGACATCGTAAATAAGAGAAAGAAAAGGGAATATAAGAAGCAGAGTGAAGATGGTGGCAGGCAAGACTAGATAAGGGCGTGACAGAAAAGTGTTATGTGTTTCGCTATTTTCTTCGTTAATACACAACGTAAAGACGATAACCCAATACAGCGAAGAAGACGAAACCTTTGTCCACTATTACATTCGGCAAGTCAGTAAGAGAGACGGGAAATAAGAGAAATAAAACGAAATATAATAAGAAGTATCAGGCGACTTTTGATAAGGGCGTGAGAGAGTCCAGTTATGTTTTTCGCTTTTTCCTTCGCTATAACACGACGTAAGGACGATAACGCAATACAACGAAGCAGACTAAACCTTGTTACATCATCCTCAAGCGCAAAAACGATATAGGAAAAGAAATCAGAGAAAAACAAAGAAATAATCGAATGTATTGAACTGATAAGAGAGAGAGGGAGTGTGCTTGTGTGTGCATGTGTGTGTATGTGTATGACCTTGTGTGTGTGTGTGCGTGTGTGTGTGTGTGTTTGGTGACGTGTATACCACTTATCAAAGTCACATGTTTCGTTCTCAGTCTATAGTTCACTTGAGTTATCATTTTAAATAGAGGTCAACTGCACTATGTTCTAATTGGGTCTTGTCCTTTGAAGTGAGTGGGACTGAGCTGTCGTGAGTATAGAAGTAGTAGTAGTAGTAGTAGTAGTAGTAGTAGTAGTAGTGGTAGTAGTAGTAGTAGTGGTAGTAGTTGTGGTAGTAGTTGTAGTAGTAGTAGTAGGTGTAATGATTTTGAAGCTGTCTATATGAAAAAGTAAGAAGTATATTATGTTTTTTTCTGCTTCTACTACTACTACTACTACTACTACTACTACTACTACTACTACTACTACTACTTAAACTCCTCTCCTCCTCCTCTTACTTCTCCTCTTCCTACTACTACTACTACTACTACTACTACTACTACTGCTACTACTACTACTACTACTACTACTACTACTACTACTTAAACTCCTCTCCTCCTCCTCTTCCTTCTCCTCCTCCTCCTCTTCCTACTACTACTACTATTACTACTACTACTACTACTACACACACACACACACACACACACACCTTACCAACCAAAAAACTAAAAAAAAATCCTGAAAACTCACAAAAAATCCCCTAAAATAAAAAAATCCACAATCCATAAATCCCCCAAAACACAAAAATCCTAAAAATCCCCCCAAATACAAAAATCCTAAAATTCCTCAAAAATCCTAAAAAATTCCCCCCCCCAAAATCCTAAAATCCTAACCCCCCCCCAAAAAAAAAATCCAAAAATCCCTCAAAAATCCCCAAAAATCCTAAAAAATCCCTTACCTTAATCTTTCAGTCTGAGCCATGAAGCAGTTACGCCCACCACCACCACTATCATCATCAGCAGCAGTAGCCATAGCAGTAGCAGTATTAGCAGGGGTGTTGGGGTCCGCCAGAGCTATTGAGATTAACTTGGTGGAGTCGGTGGAGCAGGATCTCAACCTCGGTGGAGAAAAGACGGTGGACTATCAACCACAGCAAGTCCACATAGCTATTGGGGGTGAGTCTGTCTGTGTGTATGTGTGAGAGAGAGAGAGAGAGAGAGAGAGAGAGAGAGAGAGAGAGAGAGAGAGAGAGAGAGAGAGACTAATAAAACAGAATGAAAGAAATCAACAAACAAAAACTCTCTCTCTCTCTCTCTCTTGTTCTCATGGTAACAACGTGTGTGTGTGTGTGTGTGTGTGTGTGTGTGTGTGTGTGTGTGTGTGTGTGTGTGTGCGCCTGCTCTCATCACACACACACACACACACACACACATACACACACACACACACACACATTACATACTTATCACTGTGAGAATGTAAGTGCATGTCCATATAACCTGATAACACTACCACCACCACTACTACTACTACTACTACTACTACTACTATTATTTCTACAGAGACAAACCAGGACATCGTAGTGACCTGGGTGACTCCGGACGCCACCAACTCATCCGTGGTCAACTTCGGAACGGATGGCTTGACCCAGCGAGCGGAGGGTTACGCCAGCGAGTTCAGGGATGGCGGCTTGGAACATCGGACTATCTCGGTGCATCGTGTGGCCTTGAGGAACCTGACGGCTGATACGAGATACTGTGGGTTGTGTTGAGCTGTTGTGTTGTGTGTGTTGTAGGGATGTGTTCTATAGTTAAGTCAGTATTTCCATAATTTTAACTTTTTTTTTTCAAGTTTTTGTTAACATTTTCAGCTTTTGTCAACATTCTTTCTCTTCCTCCTATCTTTCCTCTTCCTCCTCCTCCTCCTATTTCTTCCTCTCCCTCCTCCTCCTCCTTCCTTAACTTTCCATTTCTCTTCCTCCTCCTCCTCCTATTTCTTCCTCTCCCTCCTCCTCCTCCTCCTTCCTTAACTTTCCATTTCTCTTCCTCCTCCTCCTCCTCCTCCTCCTATTTCTTCCTCTCCCTCCTCCTCCTCCTTCCTTAACTTTCCATTTCTCTTCCTTCCCCTCCTCCTCCTCCTCCTCCTCCTCCTATTTCTTCCTCTCCCTCCTCCTCCTCCTCCTTCCTTAACCTTCCATTTCTCTTCCTTTCCCTCCTCCTCCTCCTCCTCCTTCTCTCCTAACCTTCCTTCTCTTCCTCTTCCTCCTCCTCCTCCTATTTCTTCCTCTCCCTCCTCCTCCTCCTTCCTTAACCTTCCATTTCTCTTCCTTCCCCTCTTCCTCCTCCTCCTCCTCCTTCTCTCCTAACCTACCATCGCTTCTGTGGGTTGTGTTGTGTGTTGTGTGTGTTGTAGGGAGGCTGAAATATAGCTTGTGTTGTCTAAATGCATTCTTGACTAACTCAGTTTTTTTCTCGTTTCATAATTTCTGGCATTTTTTTCAACTTTTCTTTAAATTCTTTTCCCCATTTAAATCAACACTTGTACTCTCACAACATTTATGGACATTTTCGGCTTTTACTCTCAACATTTTCAGGATTTTTCTCATTTTTTTTCCATCATTTCTCTTGATTTCCAGCATTTTTCAACGTTTCTCTAAGTTCTTCTCTCATTTAAATCAATGCCTGTACTCTCTCTCAACATGACCTGACCTGACCTAACTTGACCTCATATTTTCAGCTTTTACTCTCAACATTTTCATCATTTTTCTCTTTATTTTTTTTTTCATAATTTCTTCCCTCGGACTTTCTCGGCCCATCACGTGACCCCCTCCTCCACCTCCTCCTCCTCCACCCCCAGACTACCACTGTGGAAGCGAGTACGGATGGTCTGAGCTCTTCACCTTCAAGACGTGGAAGAGTGGAACGCAATGGCCCGTGTCCGTGGCAATGTACGGCGACATGGGTGCCACCAATGCCCAGTCCCTCGCTCGGCTACAGGCGGAAACGCAGGCCGGGATGTACCATGCGGTGATTCACGTCGGGGATTTTGCGTACGATATGGATTCGGTGAGCGGACATTTTTTTTAATTTTTTTTTTAATGATTATTATTATTATTATTATTTTGTTGTTGTTGTTGTTGTTGTCTTTTGATGTGTTTTTCTTTTTTTCTCTCTCTCTCTCTCTCTCTCTCTCTCTCTCTCTCTCTCTCTCTCTCTCTCTCTCTCTCTCATTTTTTTTTTCTATTATTATTATTTTTTTCTGGTT
Source organism: Eriocheir sinensis (assembly GCF_024679095.1). Classification (NCBI taxonomy): domain Eukaryota; kingdom Metazoa; phylum Arthropoda; class Malacostraca; order Decapoda; family Varunidae; genus Eriocheir; species Eriocheir sinensis. The sequence continues at coordinate 479,523 of NC_066558.1, forward strand.
TGTTTTTCTTTGTATTATTTTTCTTCTTTTTTCTCTTTCTTTCTCTCTTCTTTTCTCCTTCTCTCTCTCTCTCTCTCTCTCTCTCTCTCTCTCTCTCTCCTTTCCTCTCTTCCTCCTCCTCTACCTCCAAAAATCCATAACTTAACTTGACCTTACTTGACCTTACCTAACCTTACCTAACTTGACCTTACCTAACCTGACCTTACTTGACCTGACCTAACTTGACCTCACTTTTTCAGGACAATGCTCGGGTCGGGGATGAATTTATGCGCGAGATTCAACCCATCGCTGCCTATGTGCCCTACATGACCTGCCCAGGGAACCACGAACATCTGTAGTAAGTCTGTGTGCATGTGTGTGTGTGTGTGTGTGTGTGTGTGTAAGGAAGGAAGAGAAATGAGAGAGAGAGAGAGAGAGAGAGAGAGAGAGAGAGAGAGAGAGAGAGAGAGAGAGAGAGAGAGAGAGAGAGAGAGAGAGAGAGAGAGAGAGAGAGAGAGAGAGAGAGAGAGAGAGAGAGAGAGAGAGAGAGAGGTCTATAAGATTCTGTTATGTAAGCCTCTCCCGTGAATGTACAGGCACGTTCAGGGGTAGCTGCCTGTGAAGACATACATTTGTGCGTGCGCGACGGCCAGCCATATTGAGTCAACTTCTGAGTAGATCTCTTGCTGGGGTGCTGGCAGGGCAGTATTACCAACTGCAAAATTTACAACTATTTGAGTGCGACTGGAACTTGCAGGGGGGATTTAGCACCACCGGCAAGTTACGCTGCGAGGATTTAGCAACGAAAGGGTTAACCCTACTATTCCTCAACCCACAACCTCTACTACTACAACCCACCCCCTACCACTACTACTACTATTACTACTACTATTACCACTACTACTACTACTACTACCTACAGCAACTTCAGCAACTACCGGGCGCGCTTCACCATGCCAAAACATGTGGACACGGAGAGCCTCTTCTACTCTTGGGACATGGGGCCGATCCACTTCATAGCTGTCAACACAGAGGCCTACTATTTCCTGCAGTATGGGGTCAAGCCGCTCTCAAGGCAGTATGAGTGGCTGATTGAGGATCTGGAGGTAAGGAGGGAGGGAGGGAAGGGAGGAGGAGAGAGAGAATGTGTGTGTATGTATGTGTGTGTGTGTGTGAGAGGAAGGAAGGAAGGAAGAAAGAGAGAGGAGAGAAATGAAGAGAAAGAGAGAGAGAAAATGTATGTGTGTGTGTGTGTGAGTGAGAGAGGAAGAAGAGAGAGGTAAAGAGAGAGAGAGAGAGTGTATGAATTTGTATAGTATAAGTAGTAGTAGTAGTAGTAGCAGTAGTAGTAGTAGTAGTAGTAGTAGTAGTAGTAGCAGCACCAACACCACTAGCCCATTCATCACCACCTCTCCCTTCCTCCCTCCGCACCCCATAGCAAGCCACCCAGCCTGAGGTTCGCGCGGAGAGGCCGTGGATCATTCTGTTCGGCCACCGTCCCATGTACTGCTCAAACAACGACCACGACGACTGCACCAAAGTGAACTGCCTGACGCGCGTTGGCCTGCCGCTGATACACTCGTGAGTGTTGTGTGGAGTGACGACACTTTTTCTGTCGGCTTTCCTCGGAGCATTGCTGAGTGGCCTTTTATTCTGTTTGATTTTTCCCTTGGGCTGTTTCCTCCGCTGTAAAGGAAATTATTGTAACGTATACCAAGCTAAGTATGCCATCCAACACTACACAGTCTAAAAACATTATCCTGATAATGCTAAACTAAAGGTCCAACCCTAATCCATACCAAACCCAAGGTCCTGGTCCACACCCACACACACATTATTATATGTGCACACTGTCTGTTCCTGGATAACAAAGGCTGTTAGGACCATCAGCTGGTATTTTTCTGTCCCCGCCGAGTGTCTGAAGACTACCCCCACGCTGCCCTGAAGACTGCCTGTCAACCCAGACTCTGGATTATCTCTCTAAAGAGAGGCTCAAAGATGAGCTCTGGCAGGCAGCATGAGCCAGGCAAGATGGCACCATTATAGACACTTGCCTGCACCACAACGGGCTGGAGTCAACCCTCAGGTCCCACCAAGAAAGCCTACCCCAGCCATAGGCTCAAACATAGAAAACTAACTAAATAAATAACACTACCCATGTAAACACTACTAACATAACCTCCACTAAAGCCTTACATGATTGTGTTCATGTGCGCCAAGAAATGCTTGAGCATACAGCAAGGTGAGCTCCTTTGTTGATGTTTGCCGCGTAAGTGTGATGTGTTCCAGAGGAAACCTGTGAAAACCAAGGAGGTTACCGAGACAATCCTTCCCCACAGGTATGCCATGGAGGAGCTGCTGGACAAGTATGGGGTGGACCTGGCCATCTGGGCGCACGAACACTGCTACGAACGACTCTGGCCCATGTATAACTTCACGGTGCTCAACGGATCGGACTCGGAGCCGTACACAAATGCCAAGTGAGAGAGAGAGAGAGAGAGAGAGAGAGAGAGAGAGAGAGAGAGAGAGAGAGAGAGAGAGACTGTAGTATCAATTTTATATTTGCATTTCTTTTTCTCTCCTTCTTTCTCTCTCCTTCCCTCCCTTCCTTCCTTCTCTCCCTTTTCTAATCTTTCCTCCTCCTCCTCCTTCTCTCTCCTTCCTTCCTCTTCCTTCCTTTCTTACTTTATCTTCATCTTCTGTTTCCATTTTTTTCTTTCTTTTACTCTCTCTCTCTCTCTCTCTCTCTCTCTCTCTCTCTCTCTCTCTCTCTCTCTCTCTCTCTCTCTGTGTTCCTCCTCCTCCTCTAACTAATACTTCATATATATCTCTATCTATCTATCTATCTATACCACCACCACCACCACCACCCCTACGCTAACCCCCCTTCCCCTCCTCTCACTCCCCCAGGGGCCCAGTGCACTTCACCACCGGGTCCGCTGGTTGCTCTGAACACCACGACAACTTCTTGCCCGATCAACCGTACTGGTCCGCTGTACGCTCGGTTGATTACGGCTACACTCGGTTGACGGCTTTCAATGAGACCCACGTATACTGGGAGCAGGTGTCGGATGATAAGGTAAGGAGGAGGAGGAAGAGGAGGAGGAGGAGGAGGAAGAGAAGAGGAGGAGGAGGAACAAAACAAAATATATATCAAAAACAACATGAGAATTTCCACCACTAGTAATAATAATAATAATAATAATAATAATAATAATAATAATGATTTTTTTCAGGGCGGGGAAGTGATTGATCAAGTCTGGCTGATACGCGACCGACACGTGTCCTACAGGAAGATACGGGGGGAGGAATAAGTCTCTCTCTGTCTCTCTCTCTCGCTCTCTCTCTCTCTCTCTCTCTCTCTCTCTCATGATCTTTCTTCCCTTTCTTTCTCTCTCTAATTATCTTACCTCTTTCTTTCCTCTCCTTCCTCCTTCCTTCCTTTCTTTCTTTCTTTCTTTCTTTCTTTTTCTTTAATTTTTTTTTTTCGGTCTTTTCTCTCTTCCTATTCTTTCTTTTCTACTACTACTACTACTACTACTACTACTACTACTACTACTACTACTACTACTACTGCTACTACTACTACTACCAAGGTTTAAGTTCCCATATACATAATTTAGTTCTATATAAATCTGTAATTCAGTAAGATATATATACACACTTATTCAAGGCATTTAGATATATATGTTATTAGAGGAATTTATATAGTTAGGTTAGACAGTGTTATATACTTATTTGTTACTTAATAATAATAATAGTAATGATAGTATTGATGGGAGAGAGAGGAGGAGGAGGAGGAGGAGGAGGAAACTTAGGAATATGAAGAAGAATAAGGAGAAGGAGAAGGAGGAGGAGGAGGAGGAAGATGACCATACATTACTAGAAGAAGAAGAAGAAGAAAAGGAAGAAGAAGAACAAGAAGAACAAGAAGAACAAGAAGAACAAGAACAAGAAGAACTATCATCATTATTACCACACTCATTACGTACACACACACACACACACACACACACACACTCCCCCCTCCCCCTCCACCCCTGCATCAGGAAATAAATAATGTAATAAATAAAACCAGTGAGGATTGAGGAAGGACTTTTATTGGTGTTCAAGACGTATAAATGGTGTGTCAAAATCCGACTCCTGTTCTTATATCGTAAACCCAAGGAGAGAGAGAGAGAGAGAGAGAGAGAGAGAGAGAGAGAGAGAGAGAGAGAGAGAGAGAGAAAGAGAAATGCGGAAAGAAATGGAAAAGATATTGAAAGAGAGAGAGAGGGTGAGCGAATGGAGAGAGAGAGAGAGAGAGAGAGAGAGAGAAATGGAAAAGATATTGAAAGAGAGAGGAGGAGAGAGATAGAGGGTGAGCAAATGGAGAGAGAGAGAGAGAGAGAGAGAGAGAGAGAGAGAGAGAGAGAGAGAGAGAGAGAGAAGTAAATAAGAAAAAGAAGGAAATGGAGGAAAAATGAGAGAATGGAGAGAAGGAAAGATAAAAAAAAGAGAAATAAGAAAGAAAAGGAACAGAGAGAGAGAGAGAAAGAGAGAAAAAGAAAGAAAACAACATCACATTACGCTCGAGAAGAGAAATGGGCGTGAAATTGCAATCAAAAATAATAATAATAATAATAATAATGATAATAATAATAATAATAGCCTAATATATATAGATAGTTAATAATTACAGACACATTTAAAAACACTATTCGTAAGACGGCAATGCATTCCAAGAGGCGGCAGCGGCGGCGGCGGCCAGGCTTCGTAACGTAACCGCTCGGCCTCGTAATAAGAAGTGCTTAGACGATTAGTATTATTCCTTTCTTTAGAGCACCATATTATAAAACTATAGACTAATTGAATGGCGTAAGGGGCGACCTTCACAGTTAGGCTACGCACTCCAGAGGTCGTACAGGACATAGGCGGTGAGTGATAGAGCGGCCGACTCCACACGGACATATTTTTTGGGTACGTAAAGACTGAGGTTTGAGATGACGCAGTTACCTGTCCGTGCTCTGAATGTCTCCCTACTCTGCATCAAATTAAAGTTCCTGGGTAGAGCTTTCTGATACATAAAGGTTAATTGGTACATTTGCCCCCTAATTACAAGTATTACGTAAAGTCACAAGTGTCAAATTGAAGTGAGTGCTGAGTCTGGGTTGTTCCGCCCAGCCTGTCTGTCACCACGGGCTCATAGTTAACTTATAAACAGAAAGAAAAAAACACTAGAGGGCTGGATTTGATTTACGCACTGTTAGTCAAGAGGTCCGGTCAGGCTGCTAGGCCAAAAAAGTCTGTCTAAACCCGACTCGTATGCCTGTGGACCTGCCTGTCATGTGGGCTAACCTATTATAACAACCAGCACTGAATACCAAAATAAGAAATAATGCTACCTAACAGACTTCCTTCAGGACCAGAATTGCCGGCAGCCATTGTGTTACCCTAATCAGTCACAATGTTTTGATGATATTTTAAAAAGACGCATCGGCCGCCCCGTCGCTCACCACCGCAAGTCCTCGGATCCATTTTATTATGTTTTTCCATTACGTGTTTAATAATAATAATAATAATAATAATGATGGTAATAATAGTGATACGTTTGTGTGGTAAGGAGGAAAGGGTGTTGGTGAGGCAATGCTCTACTGCTCTTGTTGTTGTTGTTGTTCTTGTTTGCTGTTGTTGATTGTAAGGCCAGTTTGTACGCACCGAGGCACGCCTATTAGTACTCGCTTTAAGTAGAGGGAAAAAACCAGGAAAAAAATATTGATGGAAAATAGAAAGAAAGAAAGAAAGATAGTTATGAACGAGTGTTTGATTCATCTGCTGCTGCTACTACTACTACTACTACTACTACTACTACTACTACTACTACTACTACTACTACAACTACTACTACTATCACTACTACTACTACTACTAACACTAACACTACTACTACTATCAATACTACAGACACACTACCCCTACTGCTACTACTACTACTACTACTACTACTATTACTATTACTACTACTATTGCAAGTGCTAATAGGGTCAGTGCGTACAAATTGGCTTGCTCGGCCCACCAATTACACGACTTTTTGTGCAGAAAGGGACATAGAAATAACAATAATAATAAAAATAATAATAATAATAATAATAATAATAATAATAATAATAAGTAAAAGGCTCCATGTGATTACCAGGAAAGAGGAAGAAGAGGAGGAGGAGGAGGAGGAGAGAAAAAAATTAATATATATGAAGGAAAAAAAAATATCATGCATTCATTTGGCACAAGAGGAGGAGGAGGAGGAGGTAGAGGAGGAGGAGGAGGAGGAGGAAGAGGAGGAGGAGGAAGACAGAACTAACCTCAACAAGAAATAATAAAAAAAATCTAGCACATACGAACACACACAGAGAGAGAGAGAGAGAGAGAGAGAGAGAGAGAGAGAGAGAGAGAGAGAGAGAGAGAGAGAGAGAGAGAGAGAGAGAGAGAGAACTATGGCTGTAATAACAGGCGCTTGCATCCGTAACCTAAAGAAACGTTCACGGCATTTATTAAAATACCCCCAAAAAGTAAGATTACATAAACGTACATGGGGTGTGCGCGTGTCTGCCAGCCTGTACGCACACACACACACACATGCACACACAGACACACACACAGACACATGCCACACCCTATCGAATGTTCCATCACTACATCCTAATTTTTTTTATAAGTGAGGTCATTCTTCTACTACTACTACTACTACTACTGTTACTGTTACTATTGCTACTACTATTACTACCAACAGTGTAACAATTTTCATTACGACAACAACTCAAAATATCTTTCGAACTAATTTCTGAGAGTTCAAATTCCTTTACGTAAGACGAGTTTCAGTGTGTGTGTGTGTGTGTGTGTGTGTGTGTGTGTGTGTGTGTGTGTGTGTGTGTACGTACTAGCTGGCAGACCATACCTGGACAGACCACACCACACCCTCACAAAACCCGACAGAGAAAGGAGAATAAAAAAATTAATAATCGTAAGTGTTGTCACAAAACACGTTCGGGAAAATCGAAAACCTAAACAAAACCGACGTTATGACAAAGGTCGGATCGGAGGAGGAGACGTGACACAGTGGAGCGGAAAATACAAAGAAGAGTCGTCAACCTGGGACAAAAATCGAAGGCGTAAATACGTAAATACGAACACACAGGGACGCGACAAAGAGGATAAAAAACCGAGTGTTATTTTAAACCGTATAAGCACTGTTAAATATTCTTCGGGGGCAAGACTGTGTTACGTAATGAAGTGTTCCAATCCTTTGCGTTCGTGTCGGCTGTACGTAGTTTCGGCCGAGGCTGCGAGTTGTCGTAGGCGGCGCTTGCTTGCTTGCTTGCATTTTGGCGTAGCGTGTGTGTGCGTGTGTGTGTGTATGTGTGTGTGTGTGTGTGGTTGGTCGCTGCGCTCGTATGAATCTCCTGTCAAAATGTGTGTGTGTGTGTGTGTGTGTGTGTGTAAAGAAAGAAAGGAAGGAAGGAAGGAAGGAAAGAAAGAAAAAAATGTCATTACGTAATTAAACTATCATCGAATATAACATGATTTCTTAAGTATATATATCTCACTGACGATAGTAGTAGTAGTAGTAGTAGTAGTAGTAGCAGAGGTAGTTGTAATAGTAGAGGTAGTAGTATAAGTAGTAGGAGTATTGGTAGTAGTAGTTAAAGTAGTATTTTTATTACTAAACTCGTACCTTCTCTTCCTTACGTTAATATTACGATACTAAGCGGAGACATACGAGGCAAGCGTGGCCTTAAAAACACTTTACACTTTTACGAATGCGTATCGAAGAGAAGAAGAATAAGAGAAAAAAACCCAACAACAACACATTACGTAACCTCACACGATAATACTTCTTTCCCAGCACACGGCAGCCATTCGAACCATCACTAAAAACCTCGCTACGGTCACAGCTACTACGCCAGACGACAATGGGACCTCTACTCTTCGTCATCAGAATCATCAATAGTATTATGCATCATCGTAATCGTCAGCACTTACGCGTGTAGCCTAAGGGGGGGGGGAGCAATGTTGCCAGACTGTCGTACTCAGACTGTTATATTTCCCAACTTCCTGACCCAATACTGTCTTCTGGGGTCCAATAACGAAACTCATTTATAGTTATTGTTAAAAGAGTTCGATCTGATGTCTCTTGGCAATAGTTAGGCCTTGGAATCCAGTAATTACTATGCTGTTATATTTCCCAACTTCCTGCCCCAACACACTCTTCTGGGGTCCAATAACGAAACTCATTTATTGTTATTGTTAAGAGAGTTATACCCTGATGTCTCTTGGCAATAGTTAGGCCTTGGAATCCAGTAATTACTATGCTGTTATATTTCCCAACTTCCTGCCCCAACACTGTCTGCTGGGGTCCAATAACGAAACTCATTTATAGTTATTGTTAAAAGAGTTCGATCTGATGTCTCTTGGCAATAGTTAGGCCTTGGAATCCAGTAATTACTATGCTGTCATATTTCCTAACTTCCTGCCCCAACACTGTCTGCTGGGGTCCAATAACGAAACTCATTTATAGTTATTGTTAAAAGAGTTTGATCCTGATGTCTCTTGGCTTGGTTTTGGGGTGGAAATAGGGTTTGGAAATGGGGTATTGGGGTGGTTTTGGGGGTGGGAAATGGGGAACAGGTTTGGGAAATGTTTTGGGGGGTCAGGGAAAGGGTTTTGAAATGGGGAAATGGGTTTGGGAAGTTTGTTAGGCCTCAGAATCCGGTAAACACTATGCTCTTATATTTCTTAACTTCCTGCCCCCAAACTGTCTTCTGGGATCCAATAACATACCATTAAAAGTTACCATTAAAAGAGTTATTATACCCTGATGTTTCTCGGCAATACTCGGGCTTTGGAAACAGGTAAACACTATGCTCTTATATTTCCCATCTTCCTGCCCCCAAACTGTCTTCTGGGGTCCAATAACAAAACTCATTTATAGTTATCATTAAAAGAGCTATACCTTGATGTTTCTCGGCAATACTTGGGCTTTGGAAACAGGTCAATACTATGCTCAAAGTACGACAACCTGGCAGGGGTGTGGTGGGGCAGTAGTAGGAGTTTTAAACGATACAAAAAGTTCCGCAGTAATGATATATCCGTTACACCTCCTGGGGCTCCGATCGCCACTGGAATAAGGGGATGAGGACACATTATCAAACACCAGCTTGTATATAAACATGCAATGGGCTAAATGTAAATAAAAATAGATGGAATACATATACAATAAATGGTACAAGTGTAGAATGACTGGGTGTATCCACAGAAATGGGGGGGGGATGGGGGGGACATGGGTGTTTTTGAAAAGGGTCGGGAAACTGATTTTGAGGGGTCGGGAAATAGGGGAACGGGGTGGGACATGTTTTGGGGGGTGGAAATAGGGTTGGGAAATGGGGCTTTGGGGTGGAAATGGGGTTGGGAAATGGGGAACAGGTTTGGGAAATGTTTTTGGGGGTTGGGGAAAGGGTTTTGAAATGGGGAAATGGGGTGGGAAATGGGGGTGTTTTTGGGTTGGAAAGGATCGGGAAATGGTGTTTTGAATTGGGAAATCAGTCGGGAAATGGGGTTGGGAAATGGATGTTTTTGGGGTTGGCTGTGAAAACTGTCCGCTAGGCTTCGAGCTGAGAGACCGAACGGCCGAGTTTTGTTACGTCGATCGAAGGCGCTGTGTGTGTGTGTGTGTGTGTGTGTGTGTGTGTGTGTGTGTGTTCCTGCTTTTTTCCTCTCTCTCTCTCTCTCTTCCTTTCTTTCTTCCTCTTCCTCCTCCTCCTTCTTCCTCTTCCTCCTTCTAATTCCTCTTTCTCTCTCTCTCTGTTTTCCTTCATCTCTCTAGTGTTTTATTTCTCCTCTTCTTCCTCTCCTCTCCTCCTCCTCCTTCTATCCATCCATCCATCTATCTCAACCTCTCCTTTGTATATATATTCCAACCTCTCACACATGACTGTCTCTCTTCCGCCAACCACACAAACGCCAACAACCGTGCGTACAACCAAAACTCGACTCGTACGAAAAATCTCTCGCCGTAAGTACACCTGTGATTGGAGGGGGGGGGAGAGAGGGAGGGCGGAGATGGATGGGATGGGTATGGGAAGGGAGGTTACGGAGGGGGAGTAGGGTATGGGGGGGTATTGACGACGAAAACAAAACCCACGCACGCCCGTCGACAATGCAGGCGTAGGAGGGCGTAAACACACACACACGTATGAGTTACCCCGCTACCCTTCGTAAAGACCACCAGCACCATGCCAGTCAGGGGGGAGAGTTTGTGCAGGCTTCGGCAGGTTACGTACGGCAGGCCTTGACGCACACCCCCGCACGGACCCCCACCACGCGACGCTGCCCTCAGACTCGCTCTCTCTTGTGTGCGATCGGCGTATGGTGTGATGTTTTGAGCCTCGTAAATTACACTGATAGCTGGATACGGTTATGAGGTGACCTTGTAATAGTGACGTAACTGACCTTTTTGATTCCTTTCGCTTCAGCTGAAAGAGAATACAGTTACGTAATGACCTTTTAAGTCCCTCTTTTGTCCACAGTTACGAGTTGACCTTTTAATAGTGACGTAATTGACCTTTTTGAATTCTTTTTGCTTCGGCTGTGAGAATACAGTTACCTAATGACCTTTTAAGTCCCTCTTGCGTCCACTGATAGACACATACCGTTACGAGTTGACCTTTTTAATTATGTAACTGACCTTGTTGATTCTTTTCACTTCGACCGACAAAGAGGAGTTAAGCAATGACCTTTTAAGTCCCTCTTGCATCCACTGATAGCTAGATACAGTTATGAGTTGACCTTATAATAGTGACGTAACCGACCTTTTTAATTCCTTCACTTCCATCGACAGAGAATGGAGTGACGATTTGACCTTTTAAATCCCTCTTGCTTCGACTGACACAGATGAGTGACCTTATGACCTTCTGACCTTACGACAACAAAGCGATTGAATTCCTCCTTTTCCTCTTCGATTCTAGTAAATTTTATCCCATTCTCAGCCTCAGACAATTATTATTATTATTATTATTATTATTATTATTATTATTATTATTAATATCATCGTACGAGCGGAGAGGCGCAAACGTGGCAGGCAGCGTGCGTGAGAGAGTGCGAGCGAGCGACCGACCACAAGCGGAATGGTTAGGTATAGGGGTGGTGGAGAGAGAGGTCAGGTCAGGTCAGGTCAAGTTAGGTCAGGTCAGGGAATTGTAAGTTGAGATGTTACGAGACTTAGGAGCGAAACGAAGGGTAGTGGGGGTGAGGGGTCAGGTCAGGGGTCACGGAGGTCAATGGCGGTGGCTGTGGCGGTGCGGCGGCTGCGGCGGCGGCGGCGGCAACGCGTCTCATTACGAAGCGAGACTTTACGACGGGGCATACGAAGGGTAGTCTCGGAGCGGGGTACCGGCGGGGGTGTGGGGGGGTGGGGTGGGTCATGGGGGGGCGGGTTGGGGTCAGAGAGGTCACTGCGAGGACTGGGGGTCACACTGCAGGAGGCGCACGATGGAGGGGTCACTCTTGGCGCCCTCGATGAACTCCTCAAGACTCAACTTGCCGTCCTTGTTCTTGTCCATCTGGCGGAAGATCTTGTCCGTCCGCTTCTCTGGGGTGCTCTCGTCCTCAGGCATCTTCATCACCGACCCAACCATCTTGTATATGGCCTGGGGGGGAAGGGGAGGGAAGGGGGGGTTAGTCTGGGGGCGGCCAAGAGGACTGAGCCCTAACTCTGGAGTCCAGACTTCCTAACATGACCCTTAGGGCACGCGGGCTTACTCTAGGATGCCAAAGAGTAGCTGTAGTTATTATTATAAATATTACAGCAATTATCATTATTACTGTTGTGTAATTTCAAACAAAGCCTTCTACTTTTCCTGCTGGAGAGCAGCACCAAAGCTGTTAAATAATCATAATATCAGTGACCTTATACATCAACAGAGTAGCCGTCTGTGGCAGCATTACTGATTATTGGAAACTCAAAACTATAAATGCTGGTGTCCATCACTGGTGCTGCATGTTACTGGACAAGTGTGTCCTGTGCCTGGGCCGTCACGTGTTATCCACAACACTGTGTGGCAGCAGGCTGACAGGGAATGGTAATGCACACCCCAGAGTTGGGTGCCATGACTCTAGTGATGGGGAGGACAAAGAGAAATGACAACACCAGCCATGGCCAGAACACTGCTTCCTGCACCCTTGTGGCCATGAGCCTCGCCCCTGTCAACAACCCTGCTGGTGGGAGAGAAGGGAGAGTGACAGCACCACACCCCCCACCCCCTCTGGTCCCTCCTCCCTCACCGTGACAATCTCCAGCATCTCCTGTCTGCTGATGTATCCGTTGCCGTCCAGGTCGTACATGGAGAAGGCCCACCTCAGCTTCTGCTCCAGCTTGCCGCGCGACGTGACGGACAGCGCGCACAGGAACTCCCGGAAGTCGATGGTGCCGTCCCCATTGGCGTCGAAGGTTCGGAAGACATGCTCCGCAAACTGCTTGGGAAAGGAAGTGGTGACCGGTTGTACGAGGAGAGTCAAACCTCGCTGGCGGCCCCCGGACACTGTGCTTATGTACGACGGTCCTACGGCACTGATGGCCTGGGCGTTAGTTACCGGGGTGATACTCTGGCTGTTGTGTTCCGGTCCTGTTACTAGTGTTGGCATTGTGGTGTTGTGTGTTGCGATTTTCTTACTAGTGTTGGTGTTGTAGGTGTTTGTTAATGTGTTCCGATCCTGTTACTAGTGTTGACGTAACTGTTGTGTGTTCCGATCCTGTTACTAGTGTTGACATTGTGGTGTTGTGTATTGCGATTTTGTTACTAGTGTTGGTGTTGTAGGTGTTTGTTAATGTGTTCCGATCCTGTTACTAGTGTTGACGTAACTGTTGTGTGTTCCGATCCTGTTGCTAGTGTTGACATTGTGGTGTTGTGTGTTGCGATTTTCTTACTAGTGTTGGTGTTGTAGGTGTTTGTTAATGTGTTCCAATCCTGTTACTAGTGTTGACGTAACTGTTGTGTGTTCCGATCCTGTTACTAGTGTTGGCATTGTGGCTGTTGTGTGTTCCAATCCTGTTATTAGTGTTCCTATTTCCGATGTTGTTACTCTGGCTGTTGAAGTGTGTTCCAATCCCCTTACTAGTGTTGGTGTTGTGGTGTTGTGTGTTCTGAACCTGTTACTACTGTTGTTATTTCTGGTCCTAATACTCTCATTTTTGTTGTTATTTTTTATCCTATTGCTAGTGTTGTTGTTGTGGTTGTGGTTTCCAATCCTATAACTCCACTTCTTGTTGTAGTTTCCGATCCTATTGCTAGTGTTGTTGTGGTTTCCAATCCTATAACTCCACTTCTTGTTGTGGTTTCTGATCCTATTGTTAGTGTTGTTGTTTTGGTTGTAGCTTCTGATCCTATGACTCCACTTCTTGTTGTAGTTTCCGATCCTATTAGTAGTGTTGTTGTTTTGGATGTAGTTTCTGATACTATAAATCCACTTCTTGTTGTGGTTTCAAATCCTATTGCTAATGTTGTTGTTTTGATTGTAGTTTCCGATCCTATAACTCCATTTCTTGTTGTGGTTTCAAATCCTATACCTCCTCTTCTTGTTGTGGTTTCAAATCCTATAACTCCACTTCTTGTTGTGGTTTCAAATCCTATTGCTAATGTTGTTGTTTTGATTGTAGTTTCCGATCCTATAACTCCATTTCTTGTTGTAGTTTCCGATCCTATAACTCCACTTCTTGTTGTGGTTTCAAATCCTATAACTCCACTTCTTGTTGTGGTTTCTGATCCTATTGTTAGTGTTGTTGTTTTGGTTGAAGTTTCCGATCCTATAACTCCACTTTTTGTTGTAGTTTCCGATCCTATAACTCCACTTCTTGTTGTAGTTTCCGACCCTGTAACTCCATTTCTTCCTGTGTTGTCTGATGCTAACGCTAAAGTTGTTGTTGTTGTTGTTATTTCCGATGTTTATACTACTCAGGTTGTCACTGTGTGGGTTGTTACAAGCACTAACACTATTGCCTCTACTACTACGACTATTAACCTGCTTGCTGTGTTGTTACTATGAAAACTACTGCTGCTAATGTTTCTCTGTGGCTGTTAATAGCACCTCTTCTACTACTACTACTACTACTACTATTGCTACTACTATTCTTGTTGTTGTTGTTGTTGCTATGTCTATGCAAGCCACACCTGACGGGGCGAGAAACAGGGCCAGGAAGGGAGCTGTGATGCGGGGGAAAACAGAGTCAATAACCTTTAAATAACTCATGTATTAACTGTGAATCATTAGTTATTTAAGGTTATTGATCTCTCTGTTTTCCCCTGCATTACAGAGTGTACATCAAGACCTTTCCCTGGCGCACGGCCCGGGAAAGGTCCGTCCTTGACCCCCTTCCTTGGTCCTGTCCCGCCCTTGTTAGAGGAACACTGTGGCTCACGTAACACAGAAGCAAACCGTCACACGCCAGGCAGCACTCTGGGGGTTAAGGGAGCGAGGTTTGACCCGGTAGAGTCTGGTTGTCAGCGGCACACCACACACACACACTACACCAAACCGGCGGCCCTGTATGGAACTAAGACATAGAGGGACATTTAATACACTGTGAATGTTCTCATCACCCTGGACATGGAAATTAGGTTATTTAGGTGAGTAATTAGTCTACAATTTTGAAGGTTGGAAAGTTTTGTTTAGTCGGCGCAACATCTGTGGTCATATGCTGGAGAGAGACAGGAGGGGAAGGAATTATAGGAGAAAGGAACAGTTGGAAAGTTTCATTTAGTCGGCGCAACATCTGTGGTCATATGCCGGAGAGAGACAGGAGGGGAAGGAATTATAGGAGAAGGGAACAGTTGGAAAGTTTGGTTTAGTCGGCACAACATCTGTGGTCATATGCTGGAGAGAGACAGAAGGGGAAGGAATTATAGGAGAAGGGAACAGATCCCAGGAGACAGGACACAACCCCTGATTAATACCTGGTACCCATTCACTGCTGGGTGGACAGGGGTGTAGGGTATCGGAAAAGCCCAAATTTTTCCACTCCGCCCGGGAATCGAACCCGGGCTCTCTCGGTTGTGAGCTGAGTGTGCTAACCACTGCACCACGATACCCCCCTAGAATTTTGATTATGTAAGATTATAGTGCCAAATGAAACTGCTCCTGTAAATACTGTATGGCAGAATAATGATAAAAGAATTGTTCAAGTGAGGAATTTGATCACACCAAGACTAATTGAGTGAAAACTATGGAAATTCTAAGGCAGTTCTAAGAAGTGTCCGCCCATCCACTGGACCAGGAAACAATTCACACATTAACTACCACCCCGAGATATTAGTGAGCTACTCAACCACGGCTCAACCACGGGCTTGTCCTGAGGAGAGGCAGAGCTTACGTCAAGGGGGGACTGCAGGAAGGGTCGGGGAAAACATTGCCTTTGCTTTCCTGCGACTGATACTGTTATAATGGATTTGAGAGAACAGCCCAGGCCTACAGCAAAACCATATTGTCGAGTCCATTTTGGCACTGGCTCCCGCGGGTCAATTTCTCCCCTTTGCTCTGCCATAGTCCCAACACCTAGTTTTTCCTCTCATATTTTTTTTTTTTAAACAACAAAGGAGACAGCTCAAGGGCACACACAAAAAGAAAACAATAATAAAAAAAAAGGCCCGCTACTCGCTGCTCCCAAAATATGTAACCTTTACCTTACGTATGAGAGGGACGGACAGGTTTTGGGACTGTGTGGCAGAGCAGAGGGGAGGAAAGGACCCGCGGGAGCCTACACCAGACCTCCCTCGGCATATATGGAAGACTAAAGCTTTCAACAAAACACAACAATATCACAAATTTTCACAATGATTTTAACCAGAGATGATATTTTTAATGATTCTCACTGAAATTTTGACTTAATGA
>NC_066558.1:500413-510413 GCF_024679095.1 Eriocheir sinensis
ACTCTGTACGCGGCGGACCACTCTGTACGCAGCGGACCACTCTGTACGCAGCGGACCACTCTGTACGCAGCGGACCACTCTGTACGCAGCGGACCACTCTGTACGCGGTGGACCACTCTGTACGCGGCGGACCACTCTGTACGCAGCGGACCACTCTGTACGCAGCGGACCACTCTGTACGCGGCGGACCACTCTGTACGCAGCGGACCACTCTGTACGCAGCGGACCACTCTGTACGCAGCGGACCACTCTGTACGCAGCGGACCACTCTGTACGCAGCGGACCACTCTGTACGCATAGGGTGCTGTTGGGTGTTATTGTAGAGGAAATTTTATAATGTTGTTTTGTTCTTTCTTAAAATTCATATGCGGTTATTTTGATGCCAGATTTTTTTTTTGTTTTCTTTCTCTCCAAAATTCACTCTTTTTTTTTTTTTTCTCCTTTTTCTCTTCCCAAATTCACCTTTTTTTTCTCTCCTTTCCTTCACAAAATCTACATATATTTATTTTAATCTCTTTTTCTTCTTTTTTCCTTTCCTTTACAAAATCTACATATGTTAATTTTAATCTCTTTTTCTTCTTTTTTCCTTTCCTTTACAAAATCTACATATGTTAATTTTAATCTCTTTTTCTTCTTTTTTCCTTTCCTTTACAAAATCTACATATGTTTATTTTAATCTCTTTTTCTACTTTCCTTTCTCTCCTTCCCTTTCCTTCCAGAGCAATTATCATTATTATTATTATTATTATTATTATTATTATGGTCATGGTGCGTACTAAATGGGGCGCCGCTCGCTCAAACAGGGACAGCGGGTGCGTACAAATTGGTCAGGCGCGTACAAACTGGCGCACACACTCTGTAAGCATTTTTTCACACACACACACGCACACAAACACGCACACAAGAGAGAATAGTTGTCATTTGAGCTAGTAAAGTAAACACACGCTCACCACAGGCGGTTTCGGTAGAAGTAGAAGTAGTAGAAGTAGTAGTAGTAGTAGTAGTAGTAGTAGTAGTAGTAGTAATCAAAGTTATCATTATCATTAACATTATCAGTAAGTATTATCATCATCGTAACATTATTATTATTACTGGTAAGATTCTAAGCGCTCGCCCCACGGGGTAAAATTCCCCCGTCGTTAGTGACAGTAGGGGCTGGGAGGGGGCGGGGCGGGGCTGGCGCTGGGGGCTGAGACACTCACAGGGGTCTATATTACCCTGGGGCCACTAAAAGTATTCCCAAGGGGTTCTGAATGCTCGTAAAGGACCACCAGGTACTCCCCAAGGGGCCTGTAGTACCCTGGGGCCATTGCATTCCCTCAGGGGTTGACGTGTTCCCCAGTATCACCCAGGGGTTTCTCATACCCTTAAAATATTCCCAAGTGGTTCTCAATGCTTGTAAAGGACCGCCAGGTACTCCCCAGGGGCCTGTAGTACCCTGGGGCCATTGCATTCCCTCAGGGGTTGATGTATTCCCCAGTATCACCCAGGGGTTTCAAATTACCAAAAGTCCCTAAAAAGATTTCTAAGGGGGGAATGTCTCGCTCCCTCGCACCCTCTCGCGTCAAGACTCCCCCAGGGTTTGTGTTTCCCCCAGCCCCAGCCCCTGCCCCCCCTGGTCGATACAAGGGTGGGGGCGAGGCAAGGGTCCCCCCGGCTAGTACAGTATTTACAGTTACGTGCGGCGATCGGCTCGGCATGACACGGCTCCCTGCGATCTCGGAAGGGAATAACTGCTCAGAGAATTGAGTTGCGGAATGACCGATGGAATGTTATTGAACCTTGGCATCCGTGTGTGTTTTTTGTGGAATGGGATGCTGTTTAATGGGAAAATAAGCAAGAAAATGGGTTAAATTGTGCTCCTGTGAAATTGGGACTTGGCGGAGAGGATGTTAAATTGTGATATAGCATTTCTCTTTCTCTCTCCCTCTCTTTCTTTTTACAGTTTAATGGGAAAATAAGCAAGAAAATGGGTTAAATTGTGCTCCTGTGAAATTGGGACTTGGCGGAGGATGAAAAATACCTTCACATTTTTTATTTATGATTTTCCAAGTGATTTCTTTTCCTTCCCTCTCCTAACTTTCCCATAACAATACTTTCACATTTTTTATTTATGATTTCCCAAGTGATTTCTTTTCCTTCCCTCTCCTAACTTTCCCATAACAATACTTTCACATTTTTATTTATGATTTTCCAAGTGATTTCTTTTCCTTCCCTCTCCTAACTTTCCCATAACAATACTTTCACATTTTTATTTATGATTTCCCAAGTGATTTCTTTTCCTTCCCTCTCCTAACTTTCCCATAACAATACTTTCACATTTTTATTTATGATTTCCCAAGTGATTTCTTTTCCTTCCCTCTCCTAACTTTTCCATAACAATACTTTCACATTTTTATTTATGATTTCCCAAGTGATTTATTTTCCGTAAGAGAATTCAACACTCCCTCCTACATCTTTGGAACTTCTCAAACAATTCCTTTTCCAACATTTAAATCTTTTCTTTATAATTTCTCAAGCGATTCCTTTTCCAACACTTAAATCTTTTCTTTATAATTTTTCAAGCGATATCTTTTCCGTCTCACCAATTCTCCGAGCAACTCTCCCATTATCCTTTACAATTTTCCAAGCGATATCTTTTCCCTCTCCTCAAATCACCATAGCAAAACCTTCCCTCTTTTCTTCATAAATTCCCAAGCGATTTCTTTTCCCTCCTTTATAGTTTCTTGAGTGATATCTTTTCTCTCTCCTCCTCTCCTCAAATCACCATATCAAAACCTTCCCTCTTTTCTTCATAAATTCTCAAGTGATTTCTTTTCCCTCTCCTTAATTCACTGTAGCAAAACATTCTAATTTTCCTTCATAGTTTCCAAAGTGATTTCTTTTCCCTCTCCTCCTCTCCTCAATTCACCAGAGCAAAACTCTCCCTTTTCTTCACAAATTCCCAAGCGATTTCTTTTCTGCCACGTCAATCCTCCGCAGCGAGTCTCCCCGTCACTACGACCGCTACGAGAGAGAGAGATGGGGGCCTGCCGTCACACCGAGCCGCCCGCCGCACCCTAGAGTGTTACCATATTTGTGCAGATTGTCTACTACAAATTGAGCCAAGCAAAGCAAGGAAAACAAAGGTACCATAAGACTTACTTGGACAGGAAAATTCCTCCTACGCATACTTAAGAATATTGTAATCGACACTTAGGATGATGATGATTGGGACGCTACGTACGCACACTCGGGGGAAGGTTAGAGTGGCGGGGCGCGGGTTCGGGGGCGTTGGTTTGTGCGTATGTGTGTGTGGGGGGGGGGTAGGGTGTGGGGGTTGGTGTTACATATTGAAAGAAATAAAAAATGAATGGAAAAAATGAGAAATTGTGACGTGATTAGATTTTTTTTTTGTCGAAATGAAGCAAAGAAAAAAGTGTCGTTACGTATTGAAAAAGAAATGAAGAATGAATGAAAAAAATGAGAAATTGTGTCGTAATTAGATTTATTTTGAGACGAAACGAAGCAAAGAAAAAAAGTGTCGTTACGTATTGAAAAAGAAATGAAGAATGAATGAAAAAATGAGAAATTGTGTCGTAATTAGATTTATTTTGAGACGAAATGAAGCAAAGAAAAAAAGTGTTGTTACGTATTGAAAAAGAAATGAAGAATGAATGAAAAAAATGAGAAATTGTGACGGAATTCGATTTTTTTTTTTGTCGAAACGAAACAAAGAAAAAAAAAGTCATTAGAAATTAGAAAAAAAATTGAATGAATGAGAAAAATGAGAAATTGACGTAATTAAAAAAAAAATTTTAGTCGAAACGAAACAAAGAAAAAAAAGGATCGTTAAGAATTAGAAAAAAAATTGAATGAACTAAAAAAAATGAGATTGTGATGTAATTTGATTTTTTAGAGTTAATGAAATAGAAATAAAAACGAAGGTGGTGTTGACATTACGTATTGAAAAAGAAATAAAAGACGAATTAAAAAAATGAGAAATTGACGTAATTCAATTTTTTTTTGAGTTAATAAAAAGAAATAGAAATTAGAAAAAAAATTGAATGAATGAGAAAAATGAGAAATTGACGTAATTAAAAAAAATGAAAAAAAAATCTAAGAATGAAAAAAATTGAATGAACTAAAAAAAATGAGAAATTGTGATGTAATTCAATTTTTTTTTGAGTTAATGAAATATAAATAAAAACGAAGGTGGTGTCGACATTACGTATTGAAAAAGAAATAAAAAATGAATGAAAAAAATGAGAAATTGTGATGTAATTCAATTTTTTTTTGAGTTAATGAAATATAAATAAAAACGAAGGTGGTGTTGACATTACGTATTGAAAAAGAAATAAAAAATGAATGAAAAAAATGAAAAATTGTGATGGAATTCGATTTTCTTGGACTGAGGAAGCAAAAAGGAAAAAAAAGTAAGGTGTCAATGTTACCAATTCAAAAAACAAAACAACTTAAGGAAAAGAAAAAATGCAAATCTGATTTTTTTAGTTGACGAAAACACCCACCCACACACACACACGCACGTACGCACACACCAACGCCCCGAGACACGCCCGCCACATCTTAAATAAAAGCACATTATATAAAAACCTCTTCGCCGCTGGAATCGCTACGCACGCAAGTCACGGAAACTCCGATACATTACAATAGAGCTACGGAATAATAATAATAATAATAATAATAATAATAATAATAATAATAATAACCTTTTTTTGTGCAGTCAACACGACACACGCCAACCATTGGTCCAGGACTTGTCGGGTTTTGTTCGGTACAAAAGACGGAACGAATCATTGCTTTCAGGAGTGACACAAGTGTAGCTACAACTGTGGGGGGGAGCGCCGGCCAGGCCAAGACCCAGACCGAGCCCAGGCAGACAGACAGACCTCGCCTAAGTTGAGTAAACTGGAAAACTGAACTGACTCAAAACAGTGAGTCATCAGCAGACAGACCTTGTAGCACTCGCCTAAGTTGAGTAAACAGGGAAACTGAACCGACTCAAAACAGTGAATCATTGACAAACAGATCTCGCTGCACTCGCCTAAGTTGAGTAAACAGGGAAACTGAACTGACTCAAAACAGTGAGTCATCAGCAGACAGACCTTGTAGCACTCGCCTAAGTTGAGTAAACTGGAAAATTGAGTTGACTAAAAAAAGTGAATCATCATCAAGAAATGTCAAGAAATGCCTCACATCCATAAATACTTACAATAGTCTGAGATTTAAATAGATTTTTTTAGTATATATCCATTTTCAAAGTCAAGAGTAAAACAATGTACCAAAAGATGTTCTGGTATATTGGCAACACTGTCCTTCATAAGTGTTTCCTTACGGCAGTACAAGAATTAAACAGATTTTTTAAGTAGATCCATTTTCAAAGTCAAGAGTAAAACAATGTACCAAAAAGTGTTTTAAAATATTGGGAACACTGTCCTTCATAAGTGTTTCCTTACAGCAGCACAAGAATTAAACAGATTTTTTAAGTAGATCCATTTTCAAAGTCAAGAGTAAAACAATGTACCAAAAAGTGTTTTAAAATATTGGGAACACTGTCCTTCATAAGTGTTTCCTTACCCCAACACAAGAATTAAACAGATTTTTTAAGTAGATCCATTTTCAAAGTCAAGAGTAAAACAATGTACCAAAATGTGTTTTAAAATATTGGTAACACTGTCCTTCATAAGTGTTTCCTTACAGCAGCACAAGAATTAAACAGATTTTATAAGTACATAGTTTTGTATCAATGTATTTTCAGTTGTTCATTCTGACAACTACACATATTTTTCAACTCAAACTTTCTGAGAACAACATTTTTCTGCTTGCCTTCCATAGATAACCTCAAACTCACATTATAATTTTTTCCTTTACTACGAATGTCAATATCTCCCACACATCAACTCTGATCCCAAGCGTAACTATTTCTTCACCTACGAACAGCTGTGTCGTGAAATAACAAAAATTACATAGTCTGCCCTGAATCATTAGAGAAACTGCAATAACACAGTGGAAATATCCGTAATCAGTTTTCCCGATGACCCACTTTTACATTCACTTCAGCTTCCCCAATTAACATTTTTTTCTGATTTTCCGAGGCGAGCAAAAAACACAACTGGCAACTCCGAGACTGTCCTGGCCGGCGCTCGCTCCCACACCTCCGTCGGACCAAGAGAAACAACTATATCACAGAAGGGTGAGGGGGGGGTGCAGGGGGAGGAGGAGGAGCAGGAGGAGGAGGAGGAGGAGGAGGAGGAGATAACATGTGATTCTTTGCATACCCCTATGGCTAAAAATTTTGATGAACGTAAAAGTGAGAGAGAGAGCAAGAGCGAGAGCAAGAGAGAGAGAGAGAGAGATCAAAAGCAAGAGAGAGATAACAAAACCAGATACAAAAGATATGCAATGAAAGAGAGAGAGAGAGACAGAGCGAGAGAGAGAGAGAGGGAGAGAGAGAGACATAACCCACAGACAGACAAATTTACAGACAGACAGACAGACAGACAGACACCGAGAGGCACCAATCGACTCCAGAGGCACTCGTAAAGGTGGAATGACTCGAAGGAAGTGGAATGTGGAGTGTTACGTAGGGAAGCCGACCTCTACGCACTGACACACGCACAAACTAACACACAGCAGAGGAGGGATGGATTGCGCTCGGATGGTTGACTGACGGACGAACACACACGTCAGAGGAGAGATGGTTGCTTTCGGAATGTTAACTGACACACGAACACACGTCACGTAAACGCAAGATTACGTTAAGAGGTTTATACGTATATATTCGAACTAAAAAAACTCAAACTCCCCAAAAAATGAGAAATTGTGATGTAATTTGATTTTTTTTGAGTCGAAACGAAACAGAGAATAAAAAAAAAGTGTCTTACGGATTAGAAAAAAAATAAATGAGTGGAAAAAAAAGAAATTGACGTAATTCAATTTTTTTTTTTGAGTTGACGAAATAAAAAAAAAGTGCTGTCGATGTTACGTATTGAAAAATAAATAAATAATGAATGAAAGATATGAGAAATTGTGACGTAATTTGACATTTTTTTGAGTTGATGAAGAAAAGAAAAAAAAGAAGGTGGTTTCGACATTACGTATCGAAAAATGAATAAAAAATAAATGAAAAAAAAAATCCTATTACTGGAACTCAAAACTTGATATTTTCGTCATTTTTTCAAAACTCAAAACTGAAAAACGTCTCATAATTTTAAGTTGAATTTTGATTTTTATAACTTAACTTCACATCCTTATTCCTCTGTATATCCTCTGCTGAGAGTACTAATTGGGATCAGTGCGTACAAACTGGTCATCCCTTCTAGTTTTGGCTTCAAGAGAGAGAGAGAGAGAGAGAGAGAGAGAGAGAGAGAGAGAGAGAGAGAGAGAGAGAGAGATGGAATGAGTTTGTGCATGAATGAGATTTGTGACGCTAGCCAACACACACACACACACACACACACACACACACACACACACAGGGTAATATAGCTAGACAGACAGACAGAGATAGAGAGAGCGAGAGAGAGAGAGAGAGAGAGAGAGAGAGAGAGAGAGAGAGAGAGAGAGAGAGAGAGAGAGAGAGAGAGAGAGAGAGAGAGAGAGAGAGAGAGAGAGAGAGAATACTTATCTAAAACTTACAACACAGACATACACGAAAATGACAAGTATTGACAATAATAATAATAATAATAATAATAATAATAATAATAATAATAATAATAATAATAATTGAGACCTTATTTAAATGCATATATAGTGGCTTTGTGTGAGGAGGAGGAGGAGGAGGAGGAGGAGGAAGAGGAAGAGGAGGAGGAGGAGGGGCATATCCTACTGTATGGTCGTTGTATGGCATTTTAACAGACAGACAGACAGACAGCAGTAGTAGTAGTAGTAGTAGTAGTAGTAGTAGAAGTAGTAGTAATTCACTTATACAACTCTTTCTTTCATAACTATCTATCTATCTATCTATCTAACAGCGAAACCAACGTAGGAACACACACACACACACACAAACACACACACACACACGAGAGAGCGAGAGAGAGAGAGAGAGAGAGAGAGAGAGAGAGAGAGAGAGAGAGAGAGAGAGAGAGAGAGAGAGAGAGAGAGAGAGAGAGAATACATCGTGACTGACTGACTGAATGAATGAGAGATTAGTAGTAGTAGTAGTAGTAGTAGTAGTAGTAGTAGTAGTAGTAGTAGTAGGGGACTGCAATCAATGGTCTAAAATGTTTCAAGGCCTATCTAATATATGATACAGAGGAAGGGGCTGAGTTGGAGGTGGGGGGGGTGGGGTGGGGTGGGGGGGGAGCTATTGTAAGGGGCTGTTGTGAGGGGCAGTGAGGTTTGTGTAGGGGGCTGAGAATGCTGTGATAATTTGTGGCATGGTGAGAGGTGGGGGCTGAAATGGGGCTGAAATAGGGCTAGTAGTAGTAGTAATAGTAGTAATGGTAGTAGTAGTAGTAGGCAATGAAGGAGCTGTTTTGGGGGCTGAATGGAAGGGGTCTGAGTGAGGGGGCTGAAAAATGGGTCTACCACATAAAGAGTTGACCCG
The DNA here is from genome assembly GCF_024679095.1 of Eriocheir sinensis. NCBI lineage: Eukaryota > Metazoa > Arthropoda > Malacostraca > Decapoda > Varunidae > Eriocheir > Eriocheir sinensis. The sequence continues at coordinate 508,968 of NC_066558.1, forward strand.
GATGATGAGAGGGGGCTTCTGTGGGGGGCTGTTTGAAAATGGGGGCTGTTTTGTGGGGCTGAGTGAAAGGGGTCTGAGTGATGAGAGGGGCTGAAAAATGGGTCTACCACAGAAAGAGTTGAGCCAGGTGATGAGAGGGGGCTTGTGTGGGGGGGCTGGGGAAGGGTCTGAAGGAGTATTAAGCCCCAGGGTGAGATTTAGCCCCTGTGGGAGATGCTGGGGGGTAGAAAAAGCCCCTGTGTTGTGCTGGGGGGCTGAGAAAGTTGGTCTATGGGGGCTGAGCGAGAGTGAGAAAGAGGATTAGCCCCCAGGGTAAGATATAGCCCCTGTGGTAAATGCTGGGGGTAGAAAAAGCCCCTGTTGTGTGCTGGGGGGACTGGGAAGGGGGCTGGAGAAGGCTTGGAAAGAGTATTAAGCCCCAGGGTGAATCGCAAAGTCCCCCAGGGTCGATTCAGCCCCCGGGGTAAGAATAGGCCCCTGTGGGAGGATAATGGGGGTAGAAAAAGCCCCTGTGGTGTGCTGGGGGGACTGGGAAGGGGGCTGGGGAAAGGTCAGGAGTATTAAGCCCCAGGGTAAGTCTTTATGCCCCCAGGGGAAGATTTAGCCCGAAGGGTAATATGGTGGGGGTAGAAAAAGCCCCTGTGGTGTGATGGGGAGGGGGCAGGATAAGGATTGAGAGGAGTATTAAGCCCCAGGGTAAATCTCTAATCCCCCAGGGGAAGATTACACCCCTGTGGGAGATGCTGGGGATAGGACAGGCCCCGTGGTGGTTGTGCTGAGGGGGGCCGGGGGAAAGGGTTGAAAGGAGTATTAAGCCCCAGGGTGAATCTCAACTCCCCCAGGGTCACTTTAAGCCCCCGGGGTCAGCATCTTGCTCAGCTCCTCGTCAAGCAAACAGCCCTTGAGGAATTCTTCTTGGGTCAGGTTCCCGTCATTGTTTTCGTCCATCTTGGAGAATATGGCTTTGGCCCGCTCCTCGGCGCTGTCGGCGGGGCGGCTGGCGGAGTTGGTGCCCAGCATGTCGTATATAGCCTGCGGGGAGAGGGAGAGACAGTCAGGTCAAAGGTTACGAAGAAGAGAAAGAAGAGTTGGTGCCTAGCATGTCATATATAGCCTGCGGGGAGAGGGAGAGACAGTCAGGTCAAAGGTTACGAAGAAGAGAAAGAAGAGTTGGTGCCTAGCATGTCATATATAGCCTGCGGGGAGAGGGAGAGGGAGTCAGGTCAAAGGTCACGAGGGAAACATGGATATATGGGAATGCAGGTATCAGGAAACGCCCATGAAAGCCTTGTCAAGTGTATGTTTCTTAGGTTCGTGGTACAGCGGAAGGGTCACACTACCACCAGGGTCATTAAACTACCCCTAGAAATGCCCACAACGCCTACGAAAGCCTTGTCAAATGTGTGTTTCTTAGGTTCATGGTACAGAAGGGTCACACTACCATCA
>NC_066558.1:517913-520413 GCF_024679095.1 Eriocheir sinensis
TCAACATATACCAAAGGTTCTAATTCCTTATCCTCCACCTCAAAGACCTTCCAGCCCCCTTAACCTTTCCTCACCTTAAAGTTAATGTATCTGTTCTTGGCCATGTTGAAGCTAACCTAACCTAACCTATCCTTACAACTTGGGTAGGCGGTGGCTGAGTGGTTAGCGTGCTGGGCCAGTATTCATCACGCCATGGACAACGTCGGTTCGAATCCCCACGCTACCACCTGGGATTTTTCAGTCACCGCCGAGTGTCCCAAGGCTACCCACATGCTGTCCTGAAGCCCACCCATCAACCCGGACTCTCGAGGAAACCGTCCAGTGAATCAAGAATGAGTTCCGGGGGGCAGCATGAGCCAAGCATAACCGGCGCCACGATAAAAAAATTGCCTGCGCCACGATGAGCTTGGGCCGACCATCTGGCCCCTGAAGAAAACCTACCGGCACTATGGGCGGGGATGTGAAAAAAAACTGACCTAACTTAACCTAACCTAACCCTCCCTAACCTTAACTAACAGAACGTTCACTCACCTAAAAGTCAATTTATCCGTTCCTGTCCATGTCGAACGTAACGTAACCTAACCTAATCTATCCCTACAACTAACTTAACCTAACCTATCCTTGCTAACCTAACAACCTAATCTATCCTTACAACTAACGTAAGCTAACCTAACCTAATCTATCCCTACAACTAACTTAATCTAACCTAATCTATCCTTGCTAACCTAACAACCTAATCTATCCTTACAACTAACGTAAGCTAACCTAACCTAATCTATCCCTACAACTAACTTAATCTAACCTAATCTATCCTTGCTAACCTAACAACCTAATCTATCCTTACAACTAACGTAAGCTAACCTAACCCTCCCTAACCTTAACTAACAGAACGTTCACTCACCTAAAAGTCAATTTATTCGTTCCTGTCCATGTCAAACGTAACGTAACCTAACCTAATCTATCCCTACAACTAACTTAATCTAACCTAATCTATCCTTGCTAACCTAACAACCTAATCTATCCTTAAGTAACAGAACCTCCCCTCACCTTAAAGTAAATGTACCCGTTCTTGTCCACAGAACCTCCCCTCACCTTAAAGTAAATGTATCCGTTCTTGTATATGTCGAAGGTCCTAAACACATAATCAAAGGTTCTAATCCCTCCTTAACTAACAGAACCTCCCCTCACCTTAAAGTCAATGTATCCGTTCTTGTCCATGTCGAAGGTCCTAAACACATAATCAAAGGTTCTAATCCCTCCTTAACTAACAGAACCTCCCCTCACCTTAAAGTCAATGTATCCGTTCTTGTCCATGTCGAAGGTCCTGAAGACGTGGTCGCAGAACTCCTCGGCGTTGCCAGACGGGAAGAACATTTTGTACATGTCGACGAACTTGTCAGGCGTGAGGCGGCCGCTGGGGCAGTCTTGCTATAAAGGGGAGAGAGGGAGAGAGAGAGCAGGGTTAGTGAGGCTGCGGAGAAGAGGGAGAGAGAAGGGGGAGGGAGGCTGCGGAGAAGAGGGAGAAGAGAGGGGGAGGGAGGGTGATCATGGAGGAAAGAAGAGAGGAAGAGGAGGAGGAGGAGGGAGGTAGCAATGGAGGGATGTAGAGAGAGAGAGAGAGAGAGAGAGAGAGAGAGAGAGAGAGAGAGAGAGAGAGAGAGAGAGAGAGAGAGAGAGAGAGAGAGAGAGAGAGAGAGAGAGAGAGAGAGAGAGAGAGAGAGAGAGAGTTAGTGAGGCTGCGGAGAAGAGGGAGAAAAGAGGAGGAGGAGGGAGGGTGATCATGGAGGAAAGAAAGGAGGAAGAGGAGGGAGGTAGCAATGGAGAGAGAAAGGAGAAAAGAGAAAGGAAGAGAAGAGAGAAGAGAAGGAGGGAAGAAGTGGAGGAATGGAGAGAAAAGAGAGAGAGAGGGAGAGGGAGGAGGAAAAGGAGAGAAAGACATAGAGAGAGAAAGTGAAAGTGATTTTGTGGATGAAAGAGAAAAAAATGGAGAGAGAGAGAGAGAGAGAGAGAGAGAGAGAGAGAGAGAGAGAGAGAGAGAGAGAGAGAGAGAGAGAGAGAGAGAGAGAGAGAGAAAATACACACACGCACACTCACTCACACACACATACACACACACACACGCACACACACACACACACACACACACACAATTTTTTACGTGAATAAATACACAAAAACAAACGAGTGTAATTCACTCTCTCTCTCTCTCTCTCACTGGTAAATTACAAGCTAGAACCGGAAATATTGAGCGAGAGCGAGAGAGAGAGAGAGAGAGAGAGAGAGAGAGAGAGAGAGAGAGAGAGAGAGAGAGAGAGAGAGAGAGAGAGAGAGAGAGAGAGAGAGAGAGAGAGAGAGAGAGAGAGAGAGAGAGAGAGAGAGAGAGAGAAAGTCTAGGGTGGAGGCGACTCACGTTTCACTAACTCTCCCTTATAGAGGAGGAAGAGGAGGAGGAGGAGGAGGAGGAGGAGGAGGAGGAGGAGGAGGAGGAAGAGAAGGAGGA
>NC_066558.1:530413-533661 GCF_024679095.1 Eriocheir sinensis
GAAGGGAAGAGAAGGAAAGGGAAGGGAAGGGAAGGGAAGGGAAGGGAAGATAAGGGAAGGGAAGGAAAGGAAAGGAATGGAAAGGGAATGGAATGGAAGGGAAGGGAAGAGAAGGAAAGGGAAGGGAAGGGAAGGGAAGAGAAGGAAAGGAAAGGGAAGGGAAGGAAAGAGAAGGAAAGGGAAGGGAAGATAAGGGAAGGGAAGGGAAGGAAAGGAAAGGAAGGAAAGGAATGAATGAAGGAAGGAAGGAAGAGAAGGAAGGAAGGAAGGGAAGGGAAGAGAAGGAAAGGGAAGGGAAGATAAGGGAAGGGAAGGGAAGGAAAGGAAAGGAATGGAAAGGGAATGGAATGGAAGGGAAGGGAAGGGAAGAGAAGGAAAGGGAAGGGAAGGGAAGAGAAAGAAAAGGATATTATAGATGAAAAACAGAGGAGAAGAGAAGGAAATGAAATGGAAGGAGAATGGAAGGAAGGAAGGAAGGAAAAGGAGAAAGGAATGGAAATGGATAGGAAGGAATGGAAGGAGAAGGAAGGAAGGAGAAGTTTGTAAAGAAAGAAAGAGAAAGAAAAGGATATTATAGATGAAAAACAGAGGAGAGAAGGAAGGAAGAGAGGCAGAGGAAAGGTGGAGAATGGATGGTGGAGAATGGAGAGTGGAGAATGGATAGTGGAGAATGGATAGTGGAGAATGGATAGTGGAGAATGGATAGTGGAGAATGGATAGTGGAGAATGGATAGTGGAGAATGGATAGTGGAGAATGGATAGTGGAGAATGGATAGTGGAGAATGGATAGTGGAGAATGAATAGTGGAGAATGGATAGTTGAGAATGGATAGTGGAGAATGGATAGTGGAGAATGGATAGTGGAGAATGGATAGTGGAGAATGGATAGTGGAGAATGGATAGTGGAGAATGGATAGTGGAGAATGGATAGTGGAGAATGGATAGTGGAGAATGGATAGTGGAGAATGGATAGTGGAGAATGGATGGTGGAGAATGGATAGAGGAGAATGGATAGTGGAGAATGGATAGTGGAGAATGGATAGTGGAGAATGGATAGTGGAGAATGGATAGTGGAGAATGGATAGTGGAGAATGAATAGTGGAGAATGGATAGTGGAGAATGGATGTACCCGGATAGTAGCCCGGACAATAGTAATCACAAGAACACGGCGATTGTACTTATCACCGGAATCAGCATTGTCTACGGCCCTATCTTCATCTTCCTCTTCGGGTTGTGGAGTTCAAGCTTTCCTCCTCCTCCTCCTCCTCCTCCTCCTCCTCCTCCTCCTCTTCTTTGTCCTTCTCCATGTAATTTCTTCTTCGGCTATTTATTTTTTATTTTTTAATCCTCCTCCTCCTCCTCCTCCTCCTCCTCCTCCTCGCTCATTCTTGCCACGGTACAGTCGCCTATGACCCAACTCCTGCTTAACGTAGACCTCCACCGCTCCACCTCACTCCACATGTTCAGGAGTACGATATGTGAGTGGCTCTGACCGTATATTGTTGTGTGTAATGCGTTCCACCTCACTCCACATATTCAAGAGTACGATATGTGAGTGGTTTTGACCGTATATTGTGGTGTATGATGCGTTCCACCTCACTCCACATATTCAGGAGTACGATATGTGAGTGGTTTTGACCGTATATTGTGGTGTATGATGCGTTCCACCTCACTCCACATATTCAAGAGTACGATATGTGAGTGGGTTTGACCGTATATTGTGGTGTGTAATGCGTTCCACCTCACTCCACATATTCAGGAGTACGATATATGAGTGGTTCTGACCGTATATTGTGGTGTGTAATGCGTTCCACCTCACTCCACATATTCAGGAGTACGATATGTGAGTGGGTTTGACCGTATATTGTGGTGTGTATAATGCGTTCCACCTCACTCCACATGTTCAGGAGTACGATATGTGAGTGGCTCTGACCGTATATTGTTGTGTGTAATGTAGTTGTGAAGTATTGTGTTCTTGTAAGTAATATCAACACTGCAACACATAGGCCTACTTGTTGTGACGAGGGCATTGGCAATATTAAGTGTTGAGATGATTGAATTAAAAAAAAAAGAGGATAAGAACGGAGAAAAGATAGATAGATAGATAGATAGATAGATATAGATAGATAGATAGATAGAGAGAGAGAGAGAGAGAGAGAGAGAGAGAGAGAGAGAGAGAGAGAGAGAGAGAGAGAGAGAGAGGAAAAAAAAAAGATTGTCTGTCTGTCTGTGTCTGTACTAGTAATGGTAGTAGTAGTAGTAGTAGTAGTAGTAGTAGTAGTAGTAGTGTTTTAATCCAATCTTTATATGAATCATTTCCTCTCTCTCTCTCTCTCTAATCACTGCATCTCTCAATGTCTATCTCTTAACACACACACACACACACACACACACACACACACACACACACACACACACACACACACACATTTGGTTTTATCCAGCTAATGGGCGTAAGGAATGACAAGTGTGTGTGTGTATGTGTGTGTGTGTAGATTGGGTGACAGGGAGAAAAATAATGAGATCACACACACAGACAGACACACACACACACACACACACACACACACACACACACACACACACACACACTAATGGTTGAATATCCTGCTATCAACTTCCTACAGGACACACGCAACATCCTAAAACAAACAGACAGACAGACGGACAGACAGACAGACAGATAACAGTTGTATCCTTAAACACTTCGAAAACAAACCCATATTTGACAAGGCTTTCGTATGAGTCTGTCGTCTGACTGTATCCTGAACCTAAGAAACACGTATTTAACAAGGCTTTCGTATGAGTCTGTCGTCTGACTCTGTATCCTGAACCTAAGAAACACGTATTTAACAAGGCTTTCGTATGAGTTGTGGGCATTTCCCTTGGCAGTTTTATGACCCTGGTGGTAGTGTGACTCTTCTTCTGTAACGTGAACATAAGAAACACACATCTGACATGGCTTTTGGGCATTTCCAGGGGTAGTTTTATGACCCTGGTGGTAGTGTGACCCTTCTTCTGTACCATGAACATAAGAAACACCCATTTAACAAGGCTTTTGGGCATTCCCAGGGGTAGTTTTGTGACCCTGGTGGTAGTGTGACTCTTCTTCTGTACCGTGAACATAAGAAACACACATCTGACATGGCTTTTGGGCATTTCCAGGGGTAGTTTTATGACCCTGGTGGTAGTTTAACCCATCCTGGGAAACATATATATTTGACAAGGCATTGGTATGAGTTGTGGGCA
>NC_066558.1:548761-551261 GCF_024679095.1 Eriocheir sinensis
CTTTGTTTATTAAAACATCAAAGAAACACACGCCCGCACACACACACACACACACACACACACACACACACACACACACACGTACACACGAACACACACACACTATCATTTTTCCTTCCTCTATTTCTTCCTTTCACGATTTCCTTCATTTTCCTCTCTCTCTCTCTCTCTCTCTCAGGAGGTTTAGTTAGATTACGAGAGAGAGAGAGAGAGAGAGAGAGAGAGAGAGAGAGAGAGATAATCCAATATTTTAAACGAATGATATTGAATACCGATAAACGTGTGTGTGTGTGTGTGTGTGTGTGTCTGTGTCTGTGTGTGCATAAAATAAAACTTGTCGCGAAAAAAATCGTGCATAACAAGAAACGTACACACACACACACACACACACACACACACACACACACACACACACACACACACACACACACACACACACACACACACACACACACTCACACAAAGTCTCTAAGGGCATGCAATTTCTCCTCCTCCTCCTCCTCCTCCTCCTCTTTCTCCTCCTCCTCCTTCTTCTTCTTCTTTTTCTTCTTCGGTTTCTCCTCCTCCTCCTCCTCCTCCTCCTCCTCTTTCTTTCCTAATAATTAAGTAACAGATCACTAGAGAGAGAGAGAGAGAGAGAGAGAGAGAGAGAGAGAGAGAGAGGGGCGGGAGTAATTTTAAAGCAAGTGGAGTGAGGAGGGAGTGGAAGAGACACTATGGCGCCTCTCTCTCTCTCTCTCTCTCTCTCTCTCTCTCTCTCTCCCTTCACTTCAACGCAATGCTGATAGAGAGAAAACAGACGGAGGGAGAGAAGGAGAAAGAGGAGGAGGAAGAGGAGGAAGAGGAGGAGGAGGAGGAAGAGGAGGAGGAGGAGGAGGAGGAGGAGGAAAAAGAAATACATTGAAAAACAGATCCCATGGAAACTATTGGAAGAAAGAAGAAGAAGAAGAAGAAGAAGAAGAGGAAAAAGACAAACTAGATAAAAATGGGAAAGAAGGAAAAGAAAGGGAGGAGGAAGAAGAGGAGGAACACAAAGTAAGAACAAACAACAGTAGACCTGCTTGTGCTGTTTGTGACAAGCTCCACTAACTATCTTATCAAAGGTGGAAGATGAAGGACAGCAAAGGCGAGGGCTCCTCTCCACCCCCCATCCAAAGCTGGCAGGAAAGGAAAAAGAACCATGCAGCACCAGGGAAAAACTGCATGGAAATTATGTAGGAAAGAGGAAAGAACTAGAACATAAGAACATAAGAACGTAGGAGTCTGCAAGAGGCCGGTAGGGCTATACAAGGCAGCTCCTTTGACCCTAAGCTCCCGTGTATCTAACCCCACCTAATATCGCTGTCCATGAATTTATCTAATCTATTTTTGAATGTGACAATTGTATTGGCACTCACCACATGACTGCTAAGCCTATTCCACTCATCCACCACCCTGTTAGTAAACCAATTTTTGCCTATGTCCCTGTTGAATCTGAATTTATCCAGTTTAAACCCATTACTTCGTGTCCTACCCGGTTCTCTTGCCAACAAAACCTTATGAATGTCTCCCTTATTAAAGCCCTTCATCCGTTTATAAACGCACCCTTCGCCTTTCTAGAGAATGCACGTTTAACTGTTTGAGTCTTTCCTCGTATGGCAAGTTTCTCAACCCCTGAATCATCTTAGTCATCCTCCTCTGCACCGATTCTAACATTTTGATATCCATTCTATAGTAAGGTGACCAGAACTGAACCGCATAGTCAAGATGAGGTTTAACTAATGCTAAATATAGTTTGAGGAAGACTTCGGGGCTTCTGTTGCTTACGCTCCTTGAAATAAATCCCAGTACCCTATTAGCTCGATTTCTAGCTTGAATGCATTGTGCCCTTGGACGGAGATCAGAGCTCACTAAGACCCCTAAATCCCTCTCGCACCCAGACCTGCTTATGAGAGTGTCATTTAAGCAATAGTTATGTGAGGGGTTGTTCCTACCTACACTCAGAATACTGCACTTCCCTACATTGAACTCCATCTGCCATTTATCCGCCCAGTCATACAATCTGTTTAGTTCACCTTGGAGAATACTAGCGTCCTGATCCGACTCAATTACTCTACCGGTCTTGGTATCATCTGCACACTTACTGACATCACTACTAATTCCTGTATCTAAGTCATTGATATAAATAATAAACAAAAGTGGACCTAATACCGAACCTTGTGGGACCCCACTCGTAACACATCCCCAGTCAGATCTTTTACCATTGATTTGCACTCTTTGCTTCCTATTGCTAAGCCACGCCTTGACCCAGTTCAAAACTTTACCCTCTACTCCGTGAGCCTGTAATTTAAGCAACAGTCGTTGGTGAGGAACTTTGTCAAACGCTTTACTAAAATCAAGATAGATTACATCATAATTTTCATCTCTGTCAACCGCCTCAAATACTTTATTGTAGAAGGACAAGAGCTTGGTGAGCCATGACCAACCTTTTGTGAACCCATGCTGCGAGTCGTGAATTGAG
>NC_066558.1:593761-633761 GCF_024679095.1 Eriocheir sinensis
ACCTGTAAGCACGTCTGACCTGCACCCAACCTTATTTAACCCACACAGGTAATTAGACCCTATAGACACCTGCCAGGACACTAATTAACACGTCCAGGAGGGTAATTAAGGACAAGTAATAATAACAAACACGTAAATAAAAAATAAAATAAATTACAGTAAATATTAACCCATGTCCCAACCACGATCTGTCACCTTCCTTCTCTAATGACCTCCCCGCCTTAATTAACCCCCTGTGCACCAGTATATGGATGGAAATTAATGTTACATGCTTAATTATACTCACCCGGGCGTTAATGGCCTCCGGGAAGGGTAAATATCCGCGAAAATGACAAAAAAAGTACACTATGCAGACAACACGACGGCCATTGGTGGGGCGCGGCTCGGACTGTCTTACCCTCGGGACGGTCGGCTTTATAATTGCCCGTCTCGTCTCTATTTTTCTATTTCCTGCTTGTTTGGGGATACGAATAAATTTTGCAGTTTATTATCTTCATTTTTAAACGGTATTGTGATTTTATAGAGAAGTTACTGGCTTTTGTTATCATAGTGTGTGCTCGGAAACTCCCACCACGGACGGTTCTCTTTATAATTGCCTCTTACGTCCCTATTTCTCTATTTCCTGCTTCTTTGGGGCTATTAATATATTTAACAATTTATTATCTTCCTTTAAATGGTAGTGATTTTATAGTTATTGGCTTCTGTTATCATAAAATGTGTTCAAACTCCCTCCACGGACATTTCTCTTTATAATCATCCCTTACGTCGCTATTTCTCCTTTTCCTGCTTCTTTGGGGCTATTAATATATTTAACAATTTATTATCTTCCTTTAAATGGTAGTGATTTTATAGTTATTATTGGCTTCTGTTACCATAAAATGTGCTCAAACTCCCTCCACGGACAGTTCTTTATAATCACCCCTTACGTCGCTATTTCTCCATTTCCTGCTTCTTTGGGGCTATTAATATATTTAACAATTTATCTCCACGGACAGTTTTTATAATCATCCCTTACGTCGCTATTTCCTGCCTCTTTGGAGATATGAATATAAGAGTTTTTTATCTTCATTTTTATCAGCTAGTATCCTTTTTTAGACGAGTTTTGGCTTTGTGAACGACCTCTTAACAATTACTTATCATGGCTTTATTTACGTGTTTTATGCTAGTTTGTGGCTATGAATATATTTAACTATTTATCATGTATCTTTTTAGTTTCATGGTGCTCCCTACACATGTATTAATAGTTGTATAATCACACTCGGTCCTGCCTGGGGGTTGGGATGGCATGTTCCTCCCTTCTCCCTTGTGGTTTACCTGCAACAATAAACTATCAATCTTCATTTTTAGAGGATACGTTAGATCAGTATTTGCTTTTCTTTATCAATATTTGTGCCGGGAACTTTCTCCACGGCCGTGACGATGGTTAGGAGAAAAACACAAGTTCCTATTTCTCTGTGAATTCAATATGCCGACGAGGAGACAATAGAAGGGCCTGGAAAAACACGGCCAAATAATTATAAAACCCCTCAAATCACAGTGACGATGATTAGGAGAAAAACACAAGTTCCTATTTCCCGGTGAATTCAATATGCCGACGAGGAGACAATAGAAGGGCCTGGAAAAACACTGCCAAATAATTATAAAAACCTTATCATAATGTTTTGAGTAATCTATCACAGTGACGATGTTTAGGAGAAAAACACAAGTTCCTATTTCTCGGTGCATTCAATATGCCGACGAGGAGACAATAGAAGGGCCTGGAAAAACACAGCCAAATAATTATAAAACCCTTATCATAATGTTTTGAGTAATCTATCACAGTGACGATGTTTAGGAGAAAAACACAAGTTCCTTTTTCTCGGTGAATTCAATATGCCGACGAGGAGAAAATAGAAGGGCCTGGAAAAACACAGCCAAATAATTATAAAAACCGTATCATAATGTTTTGAGTAATCTATCACAATGTACTGATAAGACGAAGCGCTACAATAATCCCAGCATATTTACGATCAAACAAAGTAACTTCATCTAACTACGACAATACTGAGGCATAACCCGACGACAACTAACGGACACAATAACAGGATAATATAGCTGAAGGTGGACCAAAAAGGTTTCACTCAGATTTTGCAGCAAATTGTAACATATTCAAAGATGGTAGTTGGTGTTTTTTGCAATCTTTATTCAACATTAAACAAAAACTCTTTGGAAGAACGTTTGGATCATTAATTTACTCACGAGAACGATCTGTAGCCGAATAGCTTGAACACCAATGAACTCTTGAAAATATTCAGATGAAGTGAAGTTTCAATAGCTTGAACACCAATGAACTCTTGAAAATATTCAGATGAAGTGAAGTTTCAATAGCTTGAACACCAATGAACTCTTGAAAATATTCAGATGAAGTGAAGTTTCAATAGCTTGAACACCAATGAACTCTTGAAAATATTCAGATGAAGTGAAGTTTCAATAGCTTAAACACCAATGAACTCTTGAAAATATTCAGATGAAGTGAAGTTTCAATAGCTTAAACACCAATGAACTCTTGAAAATATTCAGATGAAGTGAAATTACCTTTCTGAACACGAAGTCTTTAATGCATTACCAAAATAAATATTTTTCAGTAGCAAAAACTTAACTCACATCAAAAGCGACATTATACATTCATGAACATAAAATTAATATTCATATATAACAGAACACTGTCCTTACCATTGTTCAGTGAAGTTGTTACAGAGCAGCAAAAATTAATTGTTATGTGGGCTGTTTTGCCCCAAGGGGAACGAAAATGTTAACAACTTCAGCGGAACAATGGAGGGGCAGAACGATGTTTCGGTAGTCATTCGTTCACAGTAACACCAAAGAATCGCACACAGTAACACCAAAGAATCGTGGAATAACATGAATTAAGAGTCACAGTATTCCTACAAGCACGATTTTATAGGACCCTGACCAACAGATGAGCTGGTGATAAAGTATTCAGAGATTTTCCACACACAAACAAACTACTGCGTCCAAACTTGCTCCGATGTTACAGCTGACTCATGAGCCGAGGAAGAAGTCCATATCCTTACCAATAGCTGGCAGGAGCTGAAAAACACAGAAAGCGGGGTGGTCAATATTACCCACCTGTGCCATTTTGCCCCACTTGCCCCCACGAACTAGACAACTCACTTCACAAACATGACATCAAAAATAACCCGAGACAGTATACACAAAGATATTTCAATGCTTACCAAGACACGCAAGGAAAGAGGTTGGAGGTGTTGTCTACAGGAGCGGCAGGCTGCGAATGCTTGAACTTCTGAAACAGCTTCCTACATCACCTTCTATTAGGGAGTAAACCGAGACGTGCGAAGCGAATCCGAAACGAGCGATCCAGAGGGAACGAAGCAACTGAGCGAACCACCAAACATAACTACAATCATTCACCACACGACCATAACAAACAAATATCACTACAGACGATTCCTTTCTAAATCCTCAAGGCTTTATTTCTCTATATTTCCAACTGATTTCGGGCTTTGAATATATATAACAAGTTACGTTCTTCATTTTTAGAGGATATTGTGCTTTGTTAGATCAGGAATTCCTCTTCGTTATGTTATCATGTGTGGGGGAAACACGCGATCTCTGGAGTTCTATTGGTTCTCTTGGCAAAGGCCGGGAGCAATCTTACCCTCAACTTCCTTATGCAAGAGTTTACTGTGTTGACTCGATCTTTCACTTATTAATAGATTACTGTCTATCCAATAATAAGAGAGAGAGAGAGAGAGAGAGAGAGAGAGAGAGAGAGAGAGAGAGATCTGCATGCATATCAGACAAGCATGAATAACAATTAAGAGAGTGCATGGCTATCAAAGTTAATCTCTTTCTCTATCTCTCTATCTCTACTCCGCCTCTCAGAACATGAACATTATACGTCACCAATGGCCTTTAATCTCTCTCTCTCTCTCTCTCTCTCTTATATATGCTTACGTACGTGTGTGTGTGTGTGTGTGTGTGTGTGTGTGTGTGTGTTGCATCATAATTAAGGCATGAACTAGAGAGAGAGAGAGAGAGAGAGAGAGAGAGAGAGAGAGAGAGAGAGAGAACGCTAGAGCAAGGTCACATTTCAAAGGTAATACTAATTTGTAGAAAAAAATCTCTCTCTCTCTCTCTCTCTCTCTCTCTCTCTCTCTCTCTCTCTCTCTCTCTCTCTCTCTCTCTCTCTCTCTCTCTCAAGAATCATAATATAGAAAAAAATGACAAAGAAGAGGAACAGAGAAGAGAAGAACAAACAGGAGGAGCAGGAGGAGGAGGAGGAGGAGGAGGGAGAGATAAGAGCAAGGAGGAGGAGGGGAAGGAAGAGGAGGGGGAGGAGGAGGAGGAGGAGGAGGAGGAACACACCTGAGCAACATTCCCAGGCAGGTGTTGGTACCCGGTGTCCGAATCCTTGCACGTAACTCCTGACCCAATACAACTTACCCATACCTACCTATATATACTTACCTCTCTCCCTCCCTCCCTTTATTAAGTCTTACCTTCCTCCCGCCCTACTAACCTTAATTGTTACCTACCTACATATTACCCGTTGGGAGCGTATATATATAATAGGCGCGCGAGGCCTCAGAGCTCAACACCGTCACATTACCCCAAGAGCGATATGGACAATGAAGGGAAAATAGAGAATATAATGTAAGAACAGGGAAAATGAAGGAAAATGGAGGAAAAAAGCAGGAAAATGAGGGAAATTTGTGGAAAATATAGCCAAAACAACTCACAATAGAAGCCTACAGAGAAAAAAAGCAGGAAAATGAGGGAAAATTATGGAAAATATAGCCCAAACAACACACAATAGAAGCTTACAGAGAAAAAAAGCAGGAAAATCAAGGAAAATAAGGAAAATTGAAGCCTAAATCAGTAGCCAACACCTGAAGAACCCAATATTTTACGCCCAAGGAAAGACTAGAGGGCATAAAATGAGGAAAAGAAGGAAAAAACAAGGAAAAAGCAGGAAAATTAAGGAAAATCAAGGAAAATGAGAGCCTAAATCACCTGACAAACCCATTATTTTTCACCCACGGATAGAATAAAGGGCATAACATGAGGAAAGGAAGGAAAAAACTAGGAAAAAGCAGGAAAATTAAGGAAAATCAAGGAAAATAAGGAAAATTGAAGCTTAAATCAGGAGACAACACCTGAAAAACCCAATATTTTACGCCTAGGGAAAGAATAAAAGGCATAACATAAGGAAAAGAAGGAAAAATCAAGGAAAAAGCAGGAAAATCAAGGAAAATAAGGAAAATTGAAGCCTAAATCAGTAGCCAACACCTGAAGAACCCAATATTTTACACCCACGGATAGAATAAAGGGCATGACATGAGGAAAAAGAAGAAGAAACAAGGAAAAAGCAGGAAAATCAAGGAAAATAAGGATAATTGAAGCTTAAATCAGGAGACAACACCTGAAAAACCCAATATTTTACGCCTAGGGAAAGAATAAAGGGCATAACATAAGGAAAAGAAGGAAAAAACAAGGAAAAAGCAGGAAAATTAAGGAAAATCAATGAAAATAAGGAAAATGAGAGCCTACATCACCTGACAAACCCATTATTTTTCACCCACGGATAGAATAGAGGGCATAACATGAGGAAAAAGAAGAAGAAACAAGGAAAAAGCAGGAAAATTAAGGAAAATCAATGAAAATAAGGAAAATGAGAGCCTACATCACCTGACAAACCCATTATTTTTCACCCACGGATAGAATAGAGGGCATAACATGAGGAAAAAGAAGAAGAAACAAGGAAAAAAACAGGAAAATAAGGAAAATCAATGAAAATAAGGAAAATGAGAGCCTACATCACCTGACAAACCCATTACTTTTCACCCACGGATAGAATAGAGGGCATAACATGAGGTGAAAGAAGAAGAAACAAGGAAAAAGCTGGAAAATTAAGGAAAATCAATGAAAATAAGGAAAATGAGAGCCTACATCACCTGACAAACCCATTATTTTTCACCCACGGATAGAATAGAGGGTATAACATGAGGAAAAAGAAGAAGAAACAAGGAAAAAACAGGAAAATTAAGGAAAATCAATGAAAATAAGGAAAATGAGAGCCAACATCACCTGACAAACCCATTATTTTTCACCCATTGATAGAATAGAGGGCCTAACATGAGGAAAAAGAAGAAGAAACAAGGAAAAAAACAGGAAAATCAGGAAAATCAATGAAAATAAGGAAAATGAGAGCCTACATCACCTGACAAACCCATTACTTTTCACCCACGGATAGAATAGAGGGCCTAATATGAGGAAAAAGAAGAAGAAACAAGGAAAAAGCAGGAAAATCAAGGAAAATAAGGAAAATTGAAGCCTAAATCAGTAGCCAACACCTGAAGAACCCAATATTTTACACCCACGGATAGAATAAAAGGCATGACATGAGGAAAAAGAAGAAGAAACAAGGAAAAAGCAGGAAAATCAAGGAAAATAAGGAAAATTGAAGCCTAAATCAGTAGCCAACACCTGAAGAACCCAATATTTTACACCCACGGATAGAATAGAGGGCATAACATGAGGAAAAAGAAGAAGAAACAAGGAAAAAAACAGGAAAATAAGGAAAATCAATGAAAATAAGGAAAATGAGAGCCTACATCACCTGACAAACCCATTATTTTTCACCCACGGATAGAATAAAGGGCATAACATGAGGAAAAAGAAGAAGAAACAAGGAAAAAGCAGGAAAATCAAGGAAAATAAGGAAAATTGAAGCCTAAATCAGTAGCCAACACCTGAAGAACCCAATATTTTACACCCACGGATAGAATAAAAGGCATGACATGAGGAAAAAGAAGAAGAAACAAGGAAAAAAACCAGGAAAATCAGGAAAATCCAATGCCAAGTCAGCCGCCGCACCCGAACACGGCCATCATAACCCAACATGGCGTCGTCTAGGCTGGTGATCTTTGCCTTCGCTTCACTTTTTTCGCTCTGCCGCGGCCTGCAGGACTTCGAGAGCGTCCTTAGCAACCCGAAGGAGTGCGAGGAGTCCTGCAGCAAGTCCTACGCGCCGCACACCAACCCCAACGTGAGGATAAGGGAGAAAAAGGGGATTGTTATAAGGGGACTGAAAGGGAAAGTTGGCTTCTCAGGTGGGTGGGGGCGAGACGATCTTTTTTTTTTTTTGGGGGGGGTTACCTGGCGACTGCTATTACTGCTGCCGCCCCTGCTGTGACCCCTGCTGCCTCCATGACCCCTGCTAGCTGTGTCATGGGCTTGGCAGGGGAAGGGACGGGAAGGGGAGGGAGGGACAGGATGGTTGTGCCAATACGTGTTTATCAGTAACGACGTAATCCCCTGCTAGAACCCCTGCCACCCCCTGTTACGCCCCCTGCTGCCTGCACAAGCCCTGCCACCCGTGTCATGGGCTTGGCAGGGGAAGGGGAGGAACAGGATGGTTGTGCCAATACGTATTTATCAGTAACGACGTAATCCCCTGCTAGAACCCCTGCCACGCCCTGTCATGCCCCCTGTTATGCCCCCTGCTGCCTGCACAACCCCTGCCACCCGTGTCATGGCCCTGGCAGGGGAGGGGGCGGTACAGGGAACTCTCTACCCTGTGATGTCGTTGATAGTACAACAGTTACGGCCTTCAAGAATAGATTAGACAAGTGTTTTGAATCCAACCAGCAACTAAGATATTACTCATTGTTGTATTAACGTTAAGTTCTTTCGAATACTGGTGTCCTTGTCCGCTTTTATTGCCCGGTTAGTGGTATCAGTAATGGTAGTTCTTTCCTCTTTCCTACATAATTTCCATTCAGCTTTTCCATGCTGCATGGTTCTTTTTCCTTTCTTGCCAGCTTTGGCTGGAGGGATGGGGGGTGGGGAGGAGCCTTTGCCTATGCTGTCCTTCATCTTCCACCTTTGATTAGATAGTTAGTGTAGCTTGTCACTAACAGCCTCGTAAGGACCAGCAGGTCTGCTGTTGTTTGTTCTTCCTTTGTGTCCTTTGTGACCCGTGTGTCGTGTCCCCCCAGGGCGGCGAGAGTGACGCCTGCAGCCGGGGATGTCGCCTGTACACCATCAGCGAGTTTGTGACGCGCGGCGCGGGGCCCGGCGAGGACACCGGCCCAGCCCTGCCCACCACGGCCAGGGACTCCTGCTTCGGTGGTAAGCAGCAGGACATTGGGGAGAGTTTTATAGAAATTCAACCTCAGGTTGAGTTTCCTCTAAAATCGACCTGAGGTCGAGTTTTGTCTAATTTACCTGAGGTCAAGTTTTGTCTAATATTGACCTGAGGTTGAGTTGTCAGATCGTTTTCTCAGAAATGAACCATATATGTATGTATATATATATATATATATATATATATATATATATATATATATATATATATATAGAGAGAGAGAGAGAGAGAGAGAGAGAGAACTATTGGTAATAAAATGTGAATAAAGTCGTGCATTGATGTATATCCATTGTTCCCTTTCCCTGTGTTTGTTTGGGCCAGCCTGCGTTGAGGCCTACAATGAGACCTCCAGCAACACTGTGGCGTGCAAGGATGGCTGTGACAAGCAGGAGCACAAGACCAAGGCCGTGAGTAATGACAACGGCATCAATGAAGAAACAAAAACAATAAATGCATAAACTCTCCAGAACCAAAACAATGCCAATAAATGCCTGACCCCCCCCCCCCCCCCTTTCACAGAGCGCCAAGCCCGAGGATCAGTCTGAGGAAGGCCCGTCCATCCACCTCCTCAGTCCACTGGTCCAGGTCCACTCCATCTACTCCTCCATCGTTGGTGCGGTCCACGTGGTTCGCTCCTCCATCATCACCTACTTTGCCGCCGACGACAACTCCATCGTAGCAGTGGAGAGCGCGCCCAAGATACTGGTGGAGGTGGTAGGGGAGGAGGCGGAGGAGGGCGGCGTGGAGTTGAGTGGAGTTGACGGTGGTGGTGACGGTGTGATGGTGCTCGGGAAGGCTAGATTGGGTGAGTTTTTCTTTGTTTTGTTTTTTGTTATTTTTGTACGATTCCTTAAGTAAAAACCACCACATCTATAGTACTTGAATACCTGTGTAAATCTATGTAAATGGTGTGATGGCTTGAAAGTCTTTGATTAAGTGAGTTTTTCTTTGTTTATTTATTTTTTTGTTGTTGTTTTGTACGATCCCTCAAGTAAGAACCACCACATCTATACCTGAATATCTATGTGAATCTATGTAAACCTCCCTCACACAGCCACCATGGAGGAGACCGAGGCTAGTGGTGCGTCCAGCGAGCCCTCTGTGGTGCGGTGTGTGTCGCAGCGCCTGGGTGTGCCTCCCCCGCTGCTGGTTGCCTCCACGCTGGTCCTGGTTCTGTTCACCATCTACGTCATCTTTGCCGTCTGCACCACCGCCTCACCACCCAAGGCCAGCAAGGTATGTGGCGGGACCCTCACTCACTGCACACACCTTCACAGTTGCTAGATATCGTACTCAGAGCCACATATTCACCGTTTTCTGGCCCATAACTGTCCCCAAGAAGCACCAGTAATTAACCATTTAAACGATAACCATATATGAAGGCAGTCATTTGGGTGTTGAAAGCATTTTTGGGGTCGGAAATCAGCAAATGTAAGAAGCAGAGTACGACAGTCTGGCAACATTGCACACCTTGGTCCACCTTGCTCAATGGGGGACAGTAACCGCTCCTTGGCAGTGGAAAAATCTTGCTGTAACCTTTGCCTGCCAGGACGGAGCCATGTAGCGCAGAGCTTTAACCACTGAGCTACTGGAGCAGGGAGTATGTGTGTGTGTATTTACCTAGTTGTAATTTTACAGGGCCTGGGCTTGCGCTCGTGTGGTCTCGTCTCCGTATCTATAATTATCCAACTTTTCCTTGAAGCTCTGCACACTCTTCGCCGATACTATTTGTGTGTGTGTGTGTGTGTGTGTGTGTGTGTGTGTGTACGTGAAATTCCTCCATCAGAAACAATTACTAATGATGCTAAATGATACTATAGTTCAGCGCTAATATGATGTTTGTTTGAGTGTGTTCTGATTCTCTACAAGGGAGACTATAACTAAGTAACTCACTTCAAACAAAACTTTAAATTTCAAACCTAAATTTCAACTCCTAGATTTAAACTCCTAAATTTCAACTCTTGAATTTCAAACCTAAATTTCAACTCTTAAATTTCAGACCTAAATTTCAACTAGATTTAAACTCATAAATTTCAACTCTTAAACTTCAAACCTAAATTTCAACTCCTAGATTTAAACTCCTAAATTTCAACTCTTAAATTTCAAACCTAAATTTCAACTCCTAGATTTAAACTCCTAAATTTCAACTCTTAAATTTCAAACCTAAATTTCAACTCCTGAATTTAAATGCCTAAACTTCAACTCCTAAATTTCACCAACATTTCAAACCTAAATTTCAACTCCTAAATTTAAACTCCTAAACTTCAACTCCTAATATGGCATAACTTCACTCTTCCTAACTTCACCTCCTCACATCACAAACACTAGGATCCAATACCAACCATAGCAAACAACACCATCAACACAGTCCCCTATCTTCCAGGAGGGCCTCAGCGTGCAGAGCGACCCAATGCCAGCGCCTATCAAGCTTGTACGACCCGAGGACCTGACCCGACTCAGCCTGATGGAGGAGGATGACCTGCAGGCCCCCCCGCTGCCCATGAAGGTCAAGCTGCCTGATACCCATGTCTAGCGCTGACACCAGGAGGAGGAGGAGGAGGGGGAAGGATAACATCAGAAGAGGAGAGGAGGAGATGTAATAGTGTATGAAGGGATGGAAAGGGAAGAAGAGGAAGAGGAAGAGGATAATTTTATGAAGAAAGAAGGAAGAGGAAGACAGTGGAAAGGAAGAGAAGGGAGAGAAGAGAGGAAGGAATTTAGTGGAGAAGAAGAGAGAGAAAAGGAGAAAGGAAGAGGAGGAGGAGGAGGAGGAGGGGGAGAGAAATTGAAGAGGAGGAAGAAGAAGAATGTGCTGTATATTAATGTCTGTAATTGTATCTTTATTATTATTATTATTATTATTATTATTATTATTATTATTATTATTATTATCATTATTATTTCATCTCCTTTCTTTTTCTTTTTAATTAATTTTGTTTTTTTCTCTTTAATTTATATTTATCACATTATTTCTATTTGGATTTAATTATTGAGAAACTTTTTTTCTTCATTTATTCAGACCAAGGGAACAATCTCTCTCTCTCTCTCTCTCTCTCTCTCTCTCTCTCTCTCTCTCTCAAAAATTCCCTCATATATATTCAGTTCTGCACCAGTGTGTGTGTGTGTGTGTTCGTACGTATGTTTATGTGCGTGCGCGTGTGTGTGTGTTCTGATTCTCCTTCTAACATACATAAGGGATCATGTACCTTTAAAATCGTCTTCTGGTACTTATAGAAATTCATAGGCGATCCGATCCCCTTTATGTAGTGTTGGATTCTCCTCATATATCGTGTTGTCTATAGTTTTCTACGAGTGGCTTTCAGGTCTCTATACTATTGGGTTAAGGGTTCAATAGATGCTAGAAATAGATAGTTTTTTCTTATTTCTTTATTTCTTGTCATATATTCTCCTCTTAGCCTTTCCTTTCCTTTCCTTCCTCTTTATAGTTTTTTCTTATTTCTTTATTTCTTATCATATATTCTCCTCTTAGCCTTTCCTTTCCTTTCCTTCCTCTTTATAGTTTTTTCTTATTTCTTTATTTCTTATCATATATTCTCCTCTTAGCCTTTTCTATCCTTTCCTTCCTCTTTATCATATGTATTTCTTTGCTTTATCTTATTCTTCCCTTTCCTAACCTCCTGGCTGGCTTCAGGTGGACCAGCAGGCTGTTCACAGCTCTATTGGTTCTGTTGCTGGCAGCACCAACACCCATGGCAGGGCTGTATCCAGGGGGGGAGGGGGGGGGTCTCACCATCTGCCAAAAGGTGACTTTCTGATCGTCAAAACAGTCACTTGGGACAAAAGTTACTGTTTTTTGTTTTGGCCGCGGGAAAAGTCATCTAAATGTCAGTCTTTCCAAAGCTCAACTTCCCCTGCCCCTCAAGTGGCCACACAGCTCCACATGTAGTGAGAGGACCCTCCCTTTACACCTCTGGGCATGTCCTGCATTTTAGTAGCAATACTTTCTTCTCTAATAGTGTGTACGCCTCTGTGGCTTGGCTTGAAGGGACTAGGCTGTTAGGAGACGCTTCTGTACCACCAGTACCAATGTAACCCTTTTAGTACCAGTACCCCCAGCAGGGTGACCTTCATGGATGCTGCTGCCGGGGCTAAATAATCTTCAGTATTACTCTTCTCAATGCTTATAAAAAAAAGGATATATATTTATGATTTAGTGTGCCATTGTTTCTGTGACTTATTATTATTATTATTGAGCTGCAGTTGTATAAGTTTCGACCACGAAATATATATTATTATTCTCTTTAACAGTTATTTTGCTTGTTATTCTCCTTCGTCCATTGGGTTAAGAACAGGAACTGGAGGAGGAGAAGGAGAACTATTTTCATTCATATTTTCATTCACAGTTTCATTCATTTTCATTCACATTTTCATTCATTTTCATTCACATTTTCATTCATTTTCATTCACATTTTCATTCACATTTTTTTCTTCTTTTTTCTCTCTCTCTCTCTCTCTCTCTCTCTCTCTCTCTCTCTCTCTCTCTCTCTCTCTCTCTCTCTCTCTCTCTCTCTCTCTCTCTCTCTCTCTCTCCCCACCTCCTCCTCCTCCTTTTCCTCTCTCCCTTTCTCTTCTCTTTCCTCCCTCTCCTTCTCTCTTCCTCCTTCCTCTCCACAACTATACTCACGAGAGGTGACTAACACTAAATACGAGAGATAAAATATGTCTTATAGCACGAAAATAATATATAGGACACATTATTATTTATTAGACATTTAAAGCTAATAAAGAAAAATATATAAATAGTTCAGGAAAATAAATTGTAAATATTCTTAGGCTCGTCGACCATGGCGGCGCGCGGGGTGTCGAATCATTGAAGGTGAGTCAAAATCCCTTATCAGTTTTCGCATTTTCTTCATTATGGCCGCTGTGTCAACCCTTTCCTAAGTACCTAAATAAGAATGGATACCCGGGTGTTACTTTCCATACCTTAACAAGCTTTGGGAGTCCTTAAAAGAGGGTAAAAATGGGTAATATATGGCGGCGTGCTGGGTACCGGTGTGTGGCGGAGCATGGGAGCAGAGTCAAAATCTTTTATCATTTTTCTAATTATCTTTAATATGGCCGCTGTGTCAACCCTTCCCTAAGTACCTATATAAGAACGGATACCCGGGTGTTACTTTTCTTACCTGGACAAGCCTTAGGAGTCCTTCGAATAGGGTAAAAAGGGTTAAATTTAGAGTGTGTGTTACCCCACGTGTGTTCTGTGTTGATGCAGTTCATATCGACCTTGTCCGCCATATCTTCCGTCCACATTTTCCACGCCATTAAACCTTCTCTTTGGTTCTTCCCTTTTCCTATTGTCTGGTAACTCCATTTTTAGCTCCTCCTTGCCACACATGTCCAAACCATCTCCAGCATCCCTCTGATATACCTAACATCTCTCCTCTCTCCTCCACACATGTCCAAACCATCTCCAGCATCCTTGTGATATACCCAGCATCTTTTTATATAATCTCCACATGTGTCCAAACCATCTCCAGCATCCCTCCTCTCCTCCACACACATTTAGACCATCTCCAGCATCCTACACACACACACACACACAGTCAAGGGAATAATTAATACAAGGTAAAACATTGTATTCAGAGTTTTATTTGTTATTGCAATGGATGTCTTGCCAATAAAAAAAACCTCTTGGTATGTTCCGGGATTGTTCTTTTTTTTCTCATTTATTTTTGCAGCATACACACACGGCCTGTTGTTGTTGTTGTTGTTGTTGATGTATTGCATGTGTTGGAACATGTATACTACATCTTTTTTGTGTATAACTTTTTAGTTATGGCTATTTTTCTATGTTTTCCTGTTATGTTATGGCACCATGGTTTACAATTAACACCTTCATTCTAAACCTTGTAGTATGGCACTTTTATGTTGTTTTCCTTTTTTTGTTTGCCTGAGCGGCTTGGCTGCCTGGCTCCAAGGAACAAGTCCCGCCTTGCCTCCACAAGCTTTGCTGGCTTGTACTTTTCTCGCTATTTGTTTGTAAAAAACTTATTGTTATCTTTTCTTTTAAGATTATATACTTGTAAAAAGATTTCAACACTTCACTGTGGCACTGAGCTTCGGTATGTGCCAAAAACCTGTTCATTTACCTTTTATATCTGGTTGTAAAATTATATATACACTGCTTGAAAATATACACCATAAACCTACGAGTGTGGCACCCAGGCTGATGGTGAGTGCCAAAATGCCTCTGTCATTAAATGCCACGTATTTGGTGAAGTTGACAAGTTTATCAGCACGGTTTTAAATTAATATAAATGAGCAAATAATTATTCAGTTTCACTCAAGAACTACAGTCAGACAACAGTTTAGATATTTATAGTTTCTACAAATGTATACAACTCAAACACTAACTAGACTTGAATGCCATCTTTCTCTTGAGTTGAGGCAGCTATGAATCATGTTTTAACCTGGTAGCAGTGACAGGCCAGATTTGTACCTTTACCATGTACCAGAGACGGGCCAAATTTGTACCTTTACCATGTACCAGAGACGGGCCAAATTTGTACCTTTACCATGTACCAGAGACGGGGCAAATTTGTACCTTTACCGTGTACCAGAGACGGGCCAAATTTGTACCTTTACCGTGTACCAGAGACGGGCCAAATTTGTACCTTTACCGTGTACCAGAGACGGGCCAAATTTGTACCTTTACCGTGTACCAGAGATGGGCCAAATTTGTACCTTTACCGTGTACCAGAGACGGGCCAAATTTGTACCTTTACCATGTACCAGAGACGGGGCAAATTTGTGGCTTTACCATGTACCAGTGACGGGGCAAATTTGTGGCTTTACTGTGTACCAGCGACGGGCCAAATTTTTGCCATGATATAAACCCCCAAAATAGATGATACATAAACTGATCACAAATGCGTTGATATGTATTATGAAATGGTTTGCATGAGTGATGATTTTTTTCTCATTTTTCTCGCTTAGAGGGACCATTAAGAAACATGATCCCCACAGCTACCGGGTTAAACTACCACAATCTAAAACTGGAACATTATATAAAGAACCATCTATAGTTAAATGCCTCCTGAAGTTGAAGCATATACAAATCCTGTTGGTAATTACTTTAAATGAGCAATAATGATTTTTCTACAACTGGACAAAATATAAAGTACAGAAGATGTATGACCCACTAACTCGTATGCATAAATAGGGGTCGAGTAATGAATGTCTAGTGGTACATATATACATACCACCCTATCACAAACACTCGTATTATACATGTCTTTATCTAGCAAAGCATACACACACACACACACACACACATTCTATCACAAATATTCATAAAACAATGCATAGTTTGATATACATACAAAATAAAACAGTATACATTGATAGATAGATAGATAGAAATATACATGATAGAGAGAAAGGGGAGAGAAAATACACATGACCACATAAAAGTATACATAGGACAACACAGAGGTATACATGGACACATATAAGTATACATAAATATACATAGGCTGCAATACATGATACATAGGCCCAAAAAAGGAAGAAAATAATACATAAAAGAAACCAAAGTATACATTGCAAAAACGCACACACACACACGCACACAAGACAAGTGGCTATGTACACCAAGGCACAGAATACGCACATGAAAGGGACAAATTCGCGCACACACACACACACACACACTTATATAAATAGACAGAACACAAGACTTGGAGGTGCACACGAGTCATGTACGCCAAAAAAACGCACACAAGCAAGAAACACACACGCACACATAAACGCACATGAGTAACAAACATAGGAACACACAAACAAAGAAACACATGTAGAGAGAGAGAGAGAGAGAGAGAGAGAGAGAGAGAGAGAGAGTGTGTGTGTGTGTGTGTAGAACATACATGGATGCACACAGCAATTCAGACACACACACTCTATTACCACACTTCCCTATAAGAAAATAATAATAATAATAATAATAATAATAATAATAATAATAATAATAGCCACTGAGAAACTAGACCAACTAATACTGCACTGAATAGGGAAAGAAATAACTACAATAATAATAATAATAATAATAATAATAACTGTATAGGTGGTGGGACCCTCAGACATTTTATTAAACACTTCACTGCCCAGGTTCATGCATTTGACAAGGCTTTCGTAGGAGCTGTGGGCATTTCCAGAGGTAGTTTTATGACCCTGGTGGTAGTGTGACCCTTCTTCTGTACCATGACCCTAAGAAACGCACATTTGACAGGGCTTTCGTGGGCGTTGTGAGCATTTCCAGGGGTAGTTTTGTAACCCTGGTGGTAGTGTGACCCTTCTTCTGTACCGTGAACCTAAGAAACACACATTTGGCAAGGGTTCAGGGCATTTCTGGGGGTAGTTGTATGACCCTGGTGGTAGTGTGACCCTTCTTCTGTACCGTGAACCTAAGAAACACACATTTGACAAGGGTTTAGGGCATTTCCAGGGGTAGTTTTGTGACCCTGGTGGTAGTGTGACCCTTCCTCTGTACCATGAACCTAAGAAACACACATTTGACAAGGGTTTAGGGCATTTCTGGGGGTAGTTTTATGACCCTGGTGATGGTGAGACCCTCCTTCTGTACTGTGAACCTAAGAAATGCACATCTGACAGGGCTTTCATGGGAGTTGTGGGCATTTCCAGGGGTAGTTGTATGACCCTGGTGGTAGTGTGACCCTTCTTCTGTACCGTGAACCTAAGCACATATGCATTTGAGGCATTTCCAGGGGTAGTTTTATGACCCTGGTGGCAGTGTGACCCTTCTTCTGTACCGTGAACCTAAGAAACGCACATATGCCAAGGGTTTCGTGCATTTGAGGCATTTCCAGGGGTAGTTTTATGACCCTGGTGGCAGTGTGACCCTTCTTCTGTACCGTGAACCTAAGCATATATATGCTGCATTTGAGGCATTTCAGAGGCTTAACCTAGGCTAGTGTTCCGGCGCATTGAAGCCATTCGTGACCCTCACCGGGGGGGTCGTGACACACACTGGACTGAGGAACTTCACGGGCCCGACCACCCAATCACTAATCCCTCCTACTCTGTCTATCTTTACTTCTCTTCTCCCACTCGGCAGTATGGGGTTGTAGGGCGCGATGGAGGCCAGCTTGGAGTTTGGTGAGAGGTCAGGTCGCCGGCGCTGGAGGTCAAGGTTACTGCTGGGACAGGAACCGCAGGAGGACACATGCTTGTCGGCAGCCACTGGGGGGGAAGGGAGGCTTAGCATAAAGATAATAATGATAATAATAATAATAATAATAATAATAATAATAATAATAATAATAATAATACAGGCGTCCTTCAAATAGATCGGTTTAGGTTTTGTGTATTTTCATAGATGACTTTTTTAAGGATTTTAAAATTTCCCGACAAGCAGGAATAAAAATCCTTAAAAGATATTCCATGACAATGCGTATAAAACCGAAACCAGACTATTGAAAACCGTACTATTTGAGGGATGACTGTCATAATAACATTGACAAGGGAGAGACAAGAGAGTGAATGTAAATTGCATCAAATGTCTGAATAAGTTGATAAATAAAAGGAATGACAAGGGAGAGAGCTAATTGTGTTGAACCCCACAGGAAAATTACTTACAAAAAAAATAGACAAACAAAAAATTAAAAAAAGACTAAGATATAAAAGTATAAATACAAAAAAAACATAAGTCATTGCATTAAAGGTTCTATAATACAAGTTTAAATGGTTGTAATGTTTTCTTAATCACACAATTCTTCCCCTAAACATAAAATCAAAGAAAATATCCGGCACACTCATGCACTATTATAAATCTCTTTACAGCCGCTGTGAACCTTTGAGCTCAAGACACACCATAACACTGTCTTAAAGCAAGGCCAACACTTCCCTCCACACCACTCCCGGCACACTGAAAGAACCACACACCCACCATTGCTGTGTGCTTCTTTTTCTGTTTTCTGCCTTTTAGAACTGCAGCCTTAATACCAGGTCAATAAGGGTCATTCTAGCAAGCCAAGGCATTCAGGCGTTTCCGAGGAGTGTGAGAATGTTTAGAGGAGGTGTGAGGGAAAGGGTATCAGTAACACAACCAATGCAGCCTTAACCCGGTAGCAGCGACGAGCCAAATTTGTGGCTTTACCGTGTAGCAGCAACGGGCCAAATTTGTGGCTTTACCGTGTAGCAGCAACAGGCCAAATTTGTGGCTTTACTGTGTAGCAGCGACGGGCCAAATTTGTGGCTTTACTGTGTAGCAGCGACGGGCCAAATTTGTGGCTTTACTGTGTAGCAGCGACGGGGCAAATTTGTGGCTTTACCGTGTAGCAGCGACGTACCAAATTTGCGGCTTTACTGTGTAGCAGAATTTGTGGCTTTATCAGCGACGTGACGAATTTGTGGCTTTACCGTGTAGCAGCGACGGGCCAAATTTGTGGCTTTACCGTGTAGCAGCGACGGGCCAAATTTGTGGCTTTACCGTGTAGCAGCGACGGGCCAAATTTGTGGCTTTACCGTGTAGCAGCGACGGGCCAAATTTGTGGCTTTACCGTGTAGCAGCGACGGACCAAATTTGTGGCTTTACCGTGTAGCAGCGACGGGCCAAATTTGTGCCATGATATAACCCCCAAAAACAGATGATACATAATCTGATCACAAATGCTTTGATATATGTTATGAAATGGTTTGTGTGAGGGGTGATTTTTTCTCATTTTTCTCGCTTGGAGGGACCATTAAGAAGCATGATCCCCGCTGCTACTGGGGTCTCGTGTGAATGTCTTTCTGAAACAGTCATTTTATTTTTCCTCCTTTTGGATTTGACGGGAGTTTAATTAACTATTCGTTGCCTTCGCTTTTCTCCTGTACCTCTTGACTTGCTACCGGGTTAACTATAGGGAGAGTAAGGACTGTTTTTGTCCATAAGAGGAAGAGAAGATATATTTACAAACAGAAAAGGGAAAACAAGATGAAATGAATAAATGTGAACTAATTATAACAGCCTTAGGTATAGGGGGATTAAGACCCATAACACCTATAACACTAAGAGAAGGTATACACACACACACACACACACACACACACGGGCACCAAGAAGGGAAACAGTGATGATTAAATTATAAACAGGTGATACAAACAGGCCGAGGTGAACCGACGGAACTTAAGAAAAACTTAGATGTGAACACTACAAAAAGTATTACTAAACATTTCTAAGTAGTCACAGACGCGGTGAACGTCATCAAAAATTTGTTTATATTTCAAGCAAAAAAGTTGTTGCCATTCCCGTCAGGACCAAAAAAATAAAGGAAAAAAAAAAATCGTTGTAATAATATTAATAAAACTAAACTAAACATTATATAAAAAAATTGTCTTTGTCTATAGAAGAGAAGATGGTTTGGAGTCAACATTCACACACACACACACACACACACACACACACACACACACACACACACACACACACACACTTCAGTGGATACAAGAGAGCGTGATCGCCCAATCCCTCGCAGCCACTTCAAACTCCACTCCGAAATCCACAAAAAAACACCTGATCCACACACACACACACACACACACACACACTCAAGCACTCAATCTACAATAAGCTGTAAAACTAAATAAAAGCAATAGAAAGGAAGACTAACAACAACAACAACAATAATAATACATAGTAATAAAAATAATAATAATAATAATACCAATCGTTCCAGCGGGCGATACATCATACAAGCAATGCACTAATCTTTTTTTTGCTACACCACTACAGTAACAGGGAAAGCCATACAACCCCCCAACCTTCCTTAGGCACTGTTATGGTCAGGTGCTGGAACGGATCAGTCGGCTTAGGTCAGCACTATCAGCTGTTACTAGTGTGTGTGTACAGCACTAAGCACAGTCGCCCCTCAAATAGTACGGTTTCCAACAGGCCGGTTTTCGTTTGATGTGGATTTTCGTGGATGATTTTTTTAGGATTTTTGAATTTCCCGACAAGCAGGAAATTTGAAAGTCCTAAAACGATCTTCCGTGACGATCCGTATAAAGCCGAAACCGAACTATTTGAGGGATCACTGTATACTAGCCTAGGGTGTGTGGCTGTGGCTGGCACCCTCACTGACGCAGGCACTTGTAATGAACGACAGACTCTTCTCTTTACCCGAAACCAAATCATGAAAAAAAAGTGAAAAATCTCAAACTTTACGAAACAATTTAAAAGCCTAATAATTTATCCATAGTGCCGTTGCTTAGAGGATTTATAGCTAGTGTGAGTCTTTATCTCTAGTGCCATTGCCGAGGTCAGCGAGGGTGCCGCGCCAGAGGAGGGCCGGGCGAAAGGTTAACGAACACTCACCTGTCGTATTGGGCCTCAGGGGGGGGAGGGGGAGGAGGTACACACGCTGCTTCTGCCTGCCGCGACACACACACACACACACACACACACATGATGATTACAGGTGATCAGGCCGAGGTGGTGAATTACGCACACACACACACACACACACACACACACACATACATGCACGGACACACATTGCAAAACTCTCCTTGATCTGTGTGTTAGTTTGTGTGTTTGTCTGTCTGTCTGTCTCTCTGTCTGTCTGTCTGTAAACTAAATGACAGCTTATAATTCTTCTTAAAATAAAAAAAACAGCCTCGTAAATATATATCAACTATTTTTTTCTATAATTTTGCCCTTGGTTTAGTAGGGGACAGACAGACAGCTAGACAGACAGACAGAGAGAGAGATAAGGTCAGGTCAGGTCACTTGGAGGAGGTCATCAGGTTTGCAGCGACGTAGCTGAACTAAATGTCGCGTTAGGTGAGGTGAATGGACAGTTTTGAATCACACTGGTTGTATTTATATTTATGAACCCTCAAGTCTCTCTGGTTCGCCACACACCGCAGCCACCCTACACACCAGGGCTTCAGGCTGCTCCACTCATCTCTCTCGACCTTACGTAACAACTTATATGAACCAACAGTCACGCCTTAAGGGGCTATCACACGAGATACTTTCTGGTGTCTTTTATTGGCATCTAGTCGCCAGTACCGGTGGCAAGGAGCGCTCCTCCTATCACACGCGCAACAGATGTTTTCGGCCTCAGCGCAGATCAAAACAAGCTGGATGCTAAACATATATCGAGTATAAAAAAAGGGATTTGCCAGGCGTTACAGGTTCAATGTTGGGATACTCCTTCAGAGCTTCTGCTAATTTCTTGAAAACTTCTCTCAATACACTTCTCTCGGATTAGTTTTCATCCCTGGCGTCCCACAGACTCTTGTTTTCCTGATAGAGCTCACAGAGGGTGGCAAAAGCATCCTGGGACCTAACAATTGTCTCCATGGCCAGACAATGCCGCCCCAGACAACAGCTGAGAGAATGTAAACAAAGGCCCCAGTACTGGCTTCAAGATGACGATGATTGGCGTCTCGTGATTGGCAGCGTCTAGCCACCAATACTGCCGTCAAAATGCCCGTAAAGTTGCCCGTGTGATGGCACCCTTACACACCGGGGCATTGGTAACACTCACTCTTTACGCCCTACACACCGGGGCATTGGTAACACTCACTCTTTACGCCTTACAAACCGAAGCATTGGTAACACTCACTCCTTACGTACACACGCCTGCCGAGCTGACGTAACATGAAGCGCCGTAATGCGGAACAGAATAAAACAACAACAATAAGTGATATATGTAGCCTCATCGCGTAACCTAAAGAAATGTCATAATACAGGTAGGAAAAGGGTGTTATGTAGCCTACGAGACACACAGACAGAGGCGTAATCTTTGTACGTAGCCGAAAACGACAATAAAAGTGTGATGATTCTTAGCCTAGTCACGAAATACATAATCTATATTCTAAAACAGCCTCAGAAAGCAATGTGTGAAGCAAAGTACCCAGCGGAAACTCCTTAAACTTGAGCTAAAAGAACCGGAAAAGCAAAACATGGAGCGAATAGCCTTGCAAAACATTTCTATTTGGTTAAATGAAACAAAGTACCCAGCGGAAACTCCTTAACCTCTTCAACACAAGGACGCATATACTGTGTCCTGGCTCGCTTTAGCCAATACACGAGTTATTTTATATCTATATTTATGCTTACATCTCAAAATTACCAATTAATTTATGTTTCTTTAGGTGCACCATTTAATTCTGCATGTTTTCATATATAATACATGATGATTATGTTGAGTTTATGGCTGAAAACTTGTTATTTTCAATTGCAACATTTGAAATTTGGCGCGCGCGGCGATCCTGGATACGGCGCGGGGCTGTTTTGGCCCGGCTGTAGTGAAGGGGTTAAACTTGACCTAAAAGAACTACAAAAGCAAAATATGGAGTGACTTTCCTAGCAAACCATTTCTATTCGGTTAATTGAAGCAAATTACCCAGCGGAAACTCTTACTAGGATAATGATGTTTGTGTGTGTTATAAAAATTGTTCTTATTTGATATTTGAAGACACTGAGATGAACGTAACCTTGACAAAATGCTTCCTAAATTAATTGTTGGAAAGTTGGAAAGTTTTGTTTAGTGGGCGCAACATCTGTGGTCATATGCCGGAGAGAGACAGAAGGGGAAGGAATCATAGGAGAAGGGAACAGTTGGAAAGTTTGGTTTAGTCGGCGCAACATCTGTGGTCATATGCCGGAGAGAGACAGAAGGGGAAGGAATTATAGGAGAAGGGAACAGTTGGAAAGTTTGGTTTAGTCAGCGCAACATCTGTGGTCATATGCTGGAGAGAGAGACAGAAGGGGAAGGAATTATAGAAGGGAACAGTTGGAAAGTTTGGTTTAGTGGGTGCAACATCTGTGGTCATATGCCGGAGAGAGACAGAAGGGAAAGAAATTATAGAAGGGAACAGCTCCCAGGAGACGGGACACAACCCCCGATTAATACCTGGTACCCATTCACTGCTGGGTGGACAGGGGCGTAGGGTATCGGAAAAGCCGCCCAAATTTTTCCACTCCGCCCGGGAATCGAACCTGGGCTCTCTCGGTTGTGAGCCGAGTGTGCTAACCACTGCACCATGAAGCCCCCTTAAATTAATAGTGCTTTTGTGTTTGTTGTGAAAAGTTGTTTAAATAGTAATTGAAGTTAGTCGGGTGAACACAACCTTGACTCAATGCTTCTTAAAATAATATTGTTCTTGTGCGTTATAAAAATCATTCTTATTTGATATTTGAAGACACTGAGATGAACATAACCTTGACAAAATGCTTCTTAAATTAACTGTGCTTTTGTGTTTGATATGAAAAGTTGTTTATATGTAATAGTTGAACACAATCTTAACTAAATGCTTCTTAAAATAGTGATGTTCTTGTGTGTTATAAAAATCATTCTTATTTACTATTTGAAGACACTCAGATCAGCACAACCAAAACTAAATGCTTAATAATATAATGAAGTTTGTATAGAAGATTTAGTTTGTCACATTTCAACTTAAAACATTCTTAACTAAATAATACTGAGATAATGTTCGTAAATGACTCAAAAATTGGTCTTATTTCAACATATTAGATTATTAACTAAATAATACTGAAATATTGGTCACAGGATATCACATTATTAGACTCTTAAATAATCAAAACTAATATAATGTTTTGTGTATTTGATGGTAAGAGAAATGTTCGTATATGACACAAAAAATGGTCTGATTTCAACATAACATTCTTAACCATATAATACTGAAATAATGTTTGTATATAATGGAAGAATTTGGTCACAGTATATCACATCATTAGACTCTTAAGTAAATAAAACTAATATAATGTTTTGTGTATTTGATGGTAAAAGAAATGTTCGTATATGACACAAAAACTGGTCTGATTTCAACATAACATTCTTAACCATATAATATTGAAATAATGTTTGTATATAATGGAAGAATTTGGTCACAGTATATCACATTATTAAACCCTTAAATAAAACTAATATAATGTTCTTTGTATTTGATGGTAAAATAAATTGGTCTTCAACTTGACTAAAAACACTGAAATAATGGAAAAATTTGGTCACAGTATATCACATCATTAGACTCTTAAGTAAATAAAACTAATATAACGTTCTTTGTATTTGATGGTAAAAGAAATTGGTCTTCATCTTAACTAAAAATACTGAAATAATGTGTTTGTATATAATGAAAAAAATGGTCACAGTATATCACATTATTAGACTCTTAAATAAAACTAATATAATGTTCTTTGTATTTGATGGTAAAAGAAATTGGTCTTCATCTTAACTAAAAATACTGAGATAATGTGTTTGTATATAATGGAAAAAATGGTCACAGTATATCACATTATTAGACTCTTAAGTAAATAAAACTAATATAATGTTCTTTGTATTTGATGGTAAAATAAATTGGTCTTCAACTTAACTAAAAATACTGAGATAATGTGTTTGTATATAATGGAAAAAATGGTCACAGTATATCACATTATTAGACTCTTAAATAAAACTAATATAACATTCTTTGTATTTGATGGTAAACGAAATCGGTCTTCAACTTAACTAAAAAAATACTAAACAACACTAAAATGATCTTTGTAATGCATGGAAAAACTGTTAACATTTCACATTCACATTTTCTTAACCAAATAATACTAAAAAAATGTTCTTCCTCTATGACAAATAAAGAAAAGATGTTCATAAATATATATCACAATCACACAAGCACAACCTAAATGAACAAGTTGACTTCCTGTATGTAAAATGTTTAATAGAAGAATTTTTATAAGTATGTATTGACACTCGGATAACAAACTCCTTGATATCAAATGGTCATAGAGGATTTTTTATAAGTATGTATTGACACTCATAAAACAATATTAACTAACAAAATACTAACTTCTGAATGCGTATGTTAACTTTTATGTAAGAAATGTTAAAAGGAGAATTTTTATAAGTACATATTGGCACTCATAAAACAATATTAACTAACAAAATACTAACTTCTGAATGCATGCTAACTTTTATGTAAGAAATGTTAATAGAAGAATTTTTATAAGTACATATTGACACTCATAAAACAATATTAACTAACAAAATACTAACTTCTGAATGGATATGTTAACTTTTATGTAAGAAATGTTAATAGGAGAATTTTTATAAGTACATATTGGCACTCATAAAACAATATTAACTAACAAAATACTAACTTCTGAATGGATATGTTAACTTTTATGTAAGAAATGTTAATAGAAGAATTTTTATAAGTACATATTGGCACTCATAAAACAGTATTAACTAACAAAATACTAACTTCTGAATGGATATGTTAACTTTTATGTAAGAAATGTTAATAGAAGAATTTTTATAAGTACATATTGGCACTCATAAAACAATATTAACTAACAAAATACTAACTTCTGAATGGATATGTTAACTTTTATATAAGAAATGTTTGATAAAGGAATTTTTATAAGTACGTATTGACACTCACATAAACACTAACTTCTAAATAAACATTGAATTTCCATATATAAAATGTCTAATACAAGAATTTTTATATGTATCGACAATCAGGTGAATAGAAAACTTAACCAAATACAAACTTCTAAATAACACTTTTGACGTTTTTTATATAAGAAATGTTAGTCGAATATATTTTGTTATAAGTATTGGCACTCAAATACAAACAAACTTACCTAACTAAATTACTAACTCTTGAATGAACAGGTTAACTTATATTTGAAATGTTTGAACAAGTTTTTATAAGCATTTTTTGACATCCAGAAGACCAGGGACTTAACTAACTAAATGCTATCTTTTGAATGTACAGGTTAACTTGTATTTGAAATGTTTGAACAAGTTTTTATAAGCATTTTTTGACATTCAGAAGACCAGGGACTTAACTAACTCAATGCTATGTCTTGAATGTACAGGCTAACTTGTATTTGAAATGTTGGAACAAGTTTTTATAAGCATTTTTTGACATTTAGAAGACCAGGGACTTCACTAACTAAATCCCATCTCTTGAATGAACAGGTTAACTTATATTTGAAATGTTGGTACAAGTTTTTATAAGCACTTTTTAACATTCATATGACCAGGGACTTAACTATCTCAATGCTATGTCTTGAATGTACAGGTTAACTTGTATTTGAAATGTTGGTACAAGTTTTTATAAGCACTTTTTAACATTCAGAAGACCAGGGACTTAACTAACTAAATCCCATCTCTTGAATGTACAGGTTAACTTATATTTGAAATATTAGTACAAGTTTTTATAAGCATTTTTTAACATTCATATGACCAGGGACTTAACTATCTCAATGCTATGTCTTGAATGAACAGGCTAACTTATATTTGAAATGTTTGAACAAGTTTTTATAAGCACTTTTTGACACTCAGACGACCAGGGACTTAACCATCTCAATGCTATGTCTTGAATGAACAGGTTAACGTGTATTTGAAATGTTAGTACAAGTTTTTATAAGCACTTTTTGACATCCAGAAGACCAGGGACTTACTTTGTATCTCTTAAAACAATAAATCCAAGTTACTTAGTAAAAAGCCTCATTACCAACTCCAAAATATAAATTAGGACACATAAATTTGGATAACGACGCAATTTCCTTAATATCTTGCTTTCTCGGAATAAAAAAAATAAATAAATAAAAAAATAAAAAAAAACTGTATATTATTTGTCCTATTGCCATTATACATTCTTAACTTTGTATATAGATAGAGATCAGTGTTAACGAGGCTATTATTAAACCTGTATAGATAATTAGCGACCACAAATTATAATGCGTTACGATGCAATTCTCTTTGTTTTTCTATAGTTTCCGTCGATAAAAAAAATCTACTCTTTGGCCTGTTCACCTCTATCACATTTTTGCACGCATATATAAATAGATTAGTGTTAGTTAAGCTGTTTGATTACTGACCAGAAATCATAATAAATAACAGTGATTTCTCTCTCTCTCTCTCTCTCTCTCTCTCTCTAGTTGTCACAGTGCCCTCTCTTCTTCTCCTCTTAATGCTCCTCCTCCTCCTCCTCCTCGTAAGATAAAAGGTATGTTGACCTACTCTCTCTCTCTCTCTCTCTCGCTCTCTCCTTCCCCTCCTCCTCCTCGTAAGATAAAAGGTATGTTGATGTCTTATTAATAATGTTGACTCTCTCTCTCTCTCTCTCTCTCTCTCTCTCTCTTAGCAAAAACTATTCTTTGGCCATATCACACAAACTCTTCCTTCCTTCAATATATATTTACTCAAGATT
Source organism: Eriocheir sinensis (assembly GCF_024679095.1). Classification (NCBI taxonomy): domain Eukaryota; kingdom Metazoa; phylum Arthropoda; class Malacostraca; order Decapoda; family Varunidae; genus Eriocheir; species Eriocheir sinensis. The sequence goes on from NC_066558.1 coordinate 621,150, forward strand.
ATTTATTTCATTTATACTGTAGTTTTTGTTCCTCCTTTTAATTTCCTATACTTTCCATTCCTCCTCCTTTCATTTTCTAATACTTTCCATTCTTCCTTTCAATCTCTTATACTTTTCTCTTTTCAATCCCTTGTAGGCTTTGTTTTCCCTCTTCTATCGCTTATAGTTAATGTCTTTTCGTGTCGCCTATAAGTAAATAAATACACATAAATAGACTTGGATATCACAGTTGCCAATTCTCACTTGTTGACCAGAGGAGCGTTATTATATAGGGTTGTTATTACACTTATTATTATTATTATTATTATTATTATTATTATTGTTGTTATTGTTTGATGTTTGCATATGAAGTCAAATCAGCTGCTTGGCAACCATATATATTTTTCTTTATCAATGTTCTTTCTTTTTTTAACTTATTTCTTGTTTATTTCTTCTTCTCTTTCTTTAATTTCTCCGTTTTTAGTAATTTATCTTTTTTTCTCCTTTATCAATATTTTCTTTTCTCCATTTCTTTCGTGTTTTTACTTAATTTTTCTTTCTATTCCATTTTCCTTCCTTCCTTCCTTTATCAACTTATTCTCTGGTTCCTTTCATCCTTCTTTCTCATATTATACTTTCTTTATTAAACTACTAATAATTTTTCCTTTCCCAAATCTTTATTCCATTTCTCTCATTCCTGTTCTCTCCAGCCTTTAAGCACACACACACACACACACACACACACATGTCTTTCTTATCTCTTATCAATCTGTTCTCTGGTTCTTTTTATTGTTTCTTGCTGTTGTTTATTATGTATTGTTGTTTTCGTCATCTGTCCTTCTTGTATTTCAACTCATCAGAATTTTCCTCTGTCCCATTCTCTCTATTCTGCTTCTTTTCCTTATTCCCGTCTTCTGTGATTTCCTTTCCTTTCATCCATTCTCATTCCGTTCTTGTTGTTGTTTATTATGTATTGTTGTTTCCGTTATGTCCTTCTCGTATTTCAACTCCTTATCAGAATTTTCCTCTGTCCCATTCTCTCTATTCTGCTTCTTTTCCTTATTCCCATCTTCTGTGATTTCCTTTCCTTTTGTCCATTCTCATTCCGTTCTTGTTGCTGTTGTTTTTTATGTATATTGTTGTTTTCGTAATCTGTCCTTCTCGTATTTCAACTCCTTATCAGAATTTTCCTCTGTCCCATTCTCTCTATTCTGCTTCTTTTCCTTATTCCTGTCTTCTGTGATTTCCTTTCCTTTCATCCATTCTCATTCCGTTCTTGTTGTTGTTGTTTTTTATGTATTGTTGTTTTCGTCATGTCCTTCTCGTATTTCAACTCCTTATCATGATTTTCCTATGTCCCATTCTTCTTCTTTTCCTTATTTCCATCTTCTGTGATCTAGGGACAGTTTCACAGTTCCCCATGACGGGTTAGTAAGCTCCCAAACCAATACCAGAGCCTTCGAAATTTCCTTGTATAGTGTCTGGTGTTTATATTTAAGTTCACAAATTTGACGAAACTATACAGGAAAAGTCTTGTGTATTCAGTGTGGCATCGAAGACCTCACCATTTTGGATTGTATGGGATTCTGTAGTTGGGTTCAGGCTGTTACGAAGACACTGTGTTGGACTATGAAGCCGGCTCTTCCTTCCCCTTCGTCCACTCTCATTCTGTTCTATGCTTCACAAACTCACCCTAACACAGCCCTGCCATAAGACTGACTACCCATTGCACTTACAACACACAAATCACAAGAAATCATATTATTATTATTATTAACACAAGCAAATGAAGTGAAGGATAACCAACACACACACACACACACACACACACTTACGCACATGCAGAAATGAACACACACACACACACACACACACACACACACACACAGTCAGTCGAGAGTAAGTTCGTTCGCGTACATGAGAGCGCTCACTGTAGGTAGGACGCACATGTGTATACTGGTACGTACGTGTGTGTGTGTATTTATGTGCGTAACTTAGCCTGTCGTTACGTACACAGGCCTTTCCATCTGTTATTTTTCATTGTCTTTTTTTTTCTTCTCATTTTTCTTCTTCCTTTTCTTCCTTCTTATAATTTTTCTTCCTCTTCCTATTATTATTATTATTATTATTATTATTATTATTATTATTATTATTATTATTATTATCACCTGCATTTCCTACCTACAGTAATTTCAAAGCCTCAGAATCATTATCATCATGACTAATTATTACACATTGTTATTACTATCAATAAACGTCAAACTCCAGTAAAGCAGTAAGAAGCAGTCTTGGCTCACTCATGACACACAGAGGGCAGGGAAGGAGGGTGTAGGGGGGGGGGGGCAACAGGGTGTAATGGGGATGTATTTTGTAATGGGCGTGAGAATCAGAAAATAGCCTCGTCACTATTCTTTCGTATCCAAAATAGTTCATACATAATAAGAGTACACGGTTATATAATAGTCTTCATCTGCACCGCCGGGCACACACACACACACACACACACAGCGGAGGTGTTGTATTGGGGGGGAACACCACCACCACCACCACCACCATCAACCAGTTCATATTGCTAAACACACCAGTCTGTACTCCTGCCGACCCTCTCACACACCTGCACAGCGTGTGTATGTGTTCAGGCCCAGGTGGGTTTTCACGCCAGGAGGGCATCAGGACATCTCTCCTCTCGAATTTGACCTTGCTTTTGGACACCTCTTTTGTTTCTTTCTTAGGAGCAGCGAGTAGCGGGCTTTTTTTTATTATTGTTTTCTTTTCTTTTTTGTGCCCTTGAGCTGCCTCCTTTGTTGTAAAAAAGAAAAAGAAAAAAAAAGTGTTGTGAAAGTGAACAAAAATGTTATATTGGAACACTCATTGCTGCCAGTGGCGTCATTTTCTGGCTGGGCACAAGTAATTCTTTATGATGTCAAGGAACCTGCAAGGAATACTGCAGCCACTGATATGTTGCTGGTGAGGGTGACAGCGCAGCCTTTGGGGGGGAGCTGACTAACAGAACATTTTGGTGCCGGGAAACACTGGCGGGAGCTGCCCAGCGCTGGGATGAGTGGCCCGCCCCAGGGTGTGAGGGGGAGTACACACTGGCAGGGTTACCAATACTAACTGGTAGACAACCACCACCACCACCACCACCACCTGCTTCTGACAGTATGGGAAAAAGCAACACAACCACAAACTCCACACAAACAACTGTAGTGCAAGGAGAGTGAGTGTGTGTGAGTGTGTGAGTGTGTGGAGATGTGCCCACACAGAACTCCACCACACACTCAACAGCCAAAACAAGCCGTGGGTGAACATGTCAACAGATGAACAGCTTGTGGAGAAGTCAGGCTTACTCAGGCTTAGTACAGTGGCTTGTAGAGGAGAAGTAATAGTAGCAGTAGTAGTAGTAGTAGTAGTAGTAGTAATAGTAGTAGTAGTAGTAGTGTAGCAAACCAAGCCAGCCGACAACACACAACACATCTCAGTCTGGGGTCTCGGTCACACTAGGCTAGGCTGGGGTGTCTGGTATGGGGCGTAGGGTGGTAGGTGTCTGGTATGGGGTGTGTGGTGTGACCGGTATAGGGTGTGTGTGGTATGGGGGGTGTCTGGTATGGGGCTTGTGGTATGACTGGTATAGAGTGTGTGTGGTATGGAGGTGGTTGATTGATTATTAGGGCGGTCTGTCTTGACGTCGCACTTCTGGGTCATTTGGCGCTGGGATATGGGGTGTGGTGTGTTAGGAGTCTGGTATGGCGCGTGTGGTGTGACTGGTATGGGGCGTGTGACTGGTATAGGGTGTGTGGTGTGTGGGGTAGGCCAGGCAGCGCGTCTAACCTGCAATGTTGACACAGAACTCGTTGGTGGTTGCCCACTCATCCCGAAGGCTAAGGTTGAACATGGAGTAGTCGGGGCGGCCTGTGACGTCGCTCTCGATCTGCAGGAAGGAAGGGAGGCGTCGCTGCAGCTCCTCCGAGGGCAGCGTGGTGTATGTCTCCAGTAGGATCAGCCCCTCGCACCTAGGAGACACAGAGATACTGTATAAGGGGGATCCGACTCTATTTATGAAGGTTTGAATTCTAATAGAGGGGATTAACACACATTTATAGAGGTTTGAATGGCAAGATGAGAAAATATAAGGGTACATAATATAAGCGACACAATATAAGGGGGATCCGACTCTGTTTATAAAGGCTCGAATTCTAATAGAAGGGATTAACACATTTATAGAGGTTCAAATATTAATAAAAGGGATTAAGACATATTTATAAAGGTTCAAATGATGATATAACAGTATAATAGATGAAATATAAGGAAGGGCACATAATACAGGGGAATTGAAGCCTGTTTATGATGAAGACACAGTGTAAGGGGGATCCGACTCTATTTATGAAGGTTCGAATACTAATAGAGGGGATTAACACATTTATAGAGGTTTCAATGACTATAATAGATGAAATATAAGGAAGGGCACTTAATATAGGGGAATTGAAGCCTGTTTATGATGAAGACACAGTGTAAGGGGGATCCGACTCTATTTATAAAGGTTCGAATTCTAATAGAGGGATTAACACATTTATAAAGGATCAAATGACGAGATAAGATAAAAGTTTATGACGAAGAAGCCTTTTTTTTGAGTAGCGGGCTTTTTTTTATGCCCTTGAACTGTCTCCTTTGCTGTAAAATAAGGGGAATCCAACCCTATTTATAGAGGTTCAAATACTACTCTGGGGAATCAAAGCCTGACCTCTTGTGGCAGGGCTTCTGGTATATGTCCAGCTGGAAGTATTGGTTGTTGTGCAGGAAACAGCGACGCTTCTTGAATATCTTGAGGTGGTGTTCATCCATCTGGGCGGCCATGTTGATCCAGTCGCGCTGGCTGATGGGCGTCTTAACCTCCACGATCTGACCCAGCTGCTCGGGCTTGCGGATGGTGTGGGTGTAGCTGTGGTGGCCTGGGGGGGGGGCATAAGATAGCGAAAATAAGAAGAGTCCTCCATTGAATAATAAGATACAAACACCGTGGACTGCATCGGAAATAGTCAGGCTTTGAGCTAACGTTGCCAGATTGTCGTACACTGAACATTGCATTCATCATTTTTAGGCTCCAAGACTGTCGTAACCACACAATTAACGATAGGAAATTAAAGTTAGCATTAAAACTGTTAACTATTGACCGGTTTCGTTCTCTTTTGCTACAGTTATCGGTCAGAAACTACAAATATGCAATGCGCTGAGTACGATAATTTGGCAACGCTGCTTTGAGCTCTGAGTCTCACCGTTCTTGCCGCGCTTCCTGAGCCGTGCCTGCATCTTCCGGGAGTTGGTGCGCAGGTAGATGTGCTCCACGTTGAAGTCCTGCGGGGAGAGACCTGTGTTAGACACCTAAGATGTTATGCTTGGGAAAGAACTCAGTTGATGTGAGCGAGCCTGGAAGTCACTGTTCTCATGAGTGACCTGTGACTGTGAGGAGGCGATGAACACACCTGACAGGCTCAAGTGACCTCCTTTGAGCACCTGGGCCGGGTGTGGAAATGAGAATTGACTCACACTTGTGGCAGACACTTAATAAGGTCATGTTTTATTTCTTCTCTACTCCTCCTCTCCTTACTTGTAATTTCCTCTCTCATTTCCTTCTACTTCTCCTGCCCCTTCCTCCCTTCTTCCCTCCATTCCTCCACTGACCCTCCCTTCTTCCCTACCCTATCCCAAGCCAACCCTCTCTCCCTTCCTCCCTTTTCCTCCCTTCCTCCACTGACCCTCCCTTCTTCCCTACCCTATCCCAAGCCAACCCTCCCTCCCTTCCTCCCTTCCAACCCCACCAACACCTAACATATAATACGTCCCCTTCCTCCCTACCCTACCCCCACTAACCCTGCCTCCCTTCCTCCCTGCAGTGCACTCGCCTGGAAGTTTGGGAACACTGAGTCCTGTGGCAAGGGGCCCTTCACCAGGAACTTGACCTTGCGGGCATTGGAGCTGAGCCTGTCGCCTGTGTCAATGCCCAGCTTCTGGCACACCACCGTAATCATGCGCCGGATCTGGGAACAGGGACGGCATGGTGATGGGTGAGCGTGTGCGTGTGTGTATGTGTGTGTGTGTGTGTGTGTGTGTGTGTGTGTGTGTGTAGTTTTTCTTGTTTTTTCTCAGTTATTTTTTCTTGTTTTTCATCTTTATTTATTCTCTTTGTTATGTTCTGTTCTGGTGATGTGTGTGTGTGTGTGTGTGTGTGTGTGTGTGTGTGTGTGTGTCATATTTCTCGTTTTTTCTCTCCATTTTTGTGTTTTTTTCATCATTAATTATTTTCTTTGTAATGTTCTGTTCTGTATATGTGTAGTTTTTCTTAGTTTTTTCTTTTTTGTTCATAATGTTCTGTGCTTGGTGGACGCACTTAACGACACCACTGTGGACTCAACATGAAGTCACGCACCTTTGAGTCGAATTCCGTTGAGTTGTCGATGACGTCAAAGTAAGGATGTCCGACCCACGCCTCGGCCGCCCGGTTGTCCAGGTGTTGTGCCAGGGAGATGTTCTCACTGCGGGTATTGTGGTCCTGGGGGGGGAGGGGCAGGAGGCAGGGGAGTTACAGGGGGGCTACTCTTTACCAAACCTTTTGTTTATTGAAGTATTTTAATCCATTGTTATATCAAAGTGTTTCGTCGCCCATAACCCGGTAGCAGCGACGGGCCAAATTTGTGGCTTTACCGTGTAGCAGTGACGGGCCAAATTTGTGGCTTTACCGTGTAGCAGCGACGGGCCAAATTTGTGGCTTTACCGTGTAGCAGCGACGGGCCAAATTTGTGGCTTTACCATGTAGCAGCGACGGGCCAAATTTGTGGCTTTACCGTGTAGCAGCGACGGGCCAAATTTGTGGCTTTACCGTAGCAGCGACGGGCCAATTAGGCTTTACCGTGTAGCAGTGACGGGCCAAATTTGTGGCTTTACCGTGTAGCAGCGACGGGCCAAATTTGTGGCTTTACCGTGTAGCAGCGACGGGCCAAATTTGTGGCTTTACCGTGTAGCAGTGACGGGCCAAATTTGTGGCTTTACCGTGTAGCAGCTGACCAAAGTTGTGGCTTTACCGTGTAGCAGTGACAGGCCAAATTTGTGGCTTTACCGTGTAGCAGTGACGGGCCAAATTTGTGGCTTTACCGTGTAGCAGTGACGGGCCAAATTTGTGGCTTTACCATGTAGCAGTGACGGGCCAAATTTGTGGCTTTACCATGTAGCAGTGACGGGCCAAATTTGTGGCTTTACCGTGTAGCAGCGACGGTCCAAATTTTTGCCATGATATAAACCCCTCAAAATAGATGATGCATAAACTGATCACAAATGCTTTGATAGATATTATGAAATGGTTTGCGTGAGTGATGATTTTTTCTCATTTTTCTCGCTTGGAGGGACCATTAAGAAACGATCCCCGCAGCTACCGGGTTAAGAAACATGATCCCCACTGCTACCGGGATAACAGCGGCTGTCCTCACCTCTGTGCTGTAGAACGCCTCGGCCCCGTTGGCGGCGGACACCATGTGGATGATCTGGTTGTACCTGGTGTCCCGCAGATCCACAGGGTTCAGGCCATTGCGACGCATGATCTCCTCCCACCGCTTCTCAGGGATGACTGGAAGGGGGAGGGTTACTCAGGGATGACTGGAAGGGGCAGGGTTACTCAGGGATGACTGGAAGGGGCAGGGTTACTCAGGGATGACTGGAAGGGGCAGGGTTACTCAGGGATGACTGGAAGGGGGAGGGTTACTCAGGGATGACTGGAAGGGGCAGGGTTACTCAGGGATGACTGGAAGGGGCAGGGTTACTCAGGGATGACTGGAAGGGGCAGGGTTACTCAGGGATGACTGGAAGGGGCAGGGTTACTCACGGATGACTGGAAGGGGCAGGGTTACTCAGGAATGACTGGAAGGGGGAGGGTTACTCAGGGATGACTGGAAGGGGCAGGGTTACTCAGGGATGACTGGAAGGGGCAGGGTTACTCAGCGGGGGGAGCCTGTGGCCAGCGGTGAGTGTGCGCCAGGAATGCCAGGAGTCACTTCAGGAGGATCCAAGAGATGCTTTGTCTCCTCCTTACTTTGTTGAAGGGTATCTTGCATTGTAGTGTCTTAGTGTTTTTTTTGTTTGTTTGTTTTACGTCTATGCCTATAGGGCCGGTAGGTTTGCTTGAGGGGCCTGGATGGTAGTCGGCCCCAGCCCGTCATGGCCAAGCAAGTGTTTACAGTGGCGCATCTTCTCTTGAAGTGTACGTGTAAATAAATGTGATGGCAGGTGGCAGTATTTGTGAGGTGTGGTCAGTCTGACTTTGGTCTAAAAATAGGGCTTGGCACACACACACACACACACACACACACACACACACACACACACACACACACACACGCTGTGGCCGCCAGCACCCAACCGTACACACTTGTTAACACAGGGCCAAGTGTTCACAGTGCCGCGGTGCCGTGTTGACATGTCACCACATTAAATACTCACTCATAAACAGTGATGCAAAAAATCAACAAAATCATTTAACAAGCTTTAAAAAACACCCCTGGTAAAACAAATCACCCACAGTGTTGGTCATGAAAACTAATATGTATAAAAAAACAAGCGATAGAGAGAGAGAGAGAGAGAGAGAGAGAGAGAGAGAGAGAGAGAGAGAGAGCAAAAAATAGAGATAGAGCGAGTCAACAAATCATCCATGTTGTCGTTAATGAAAACTAATCTGTATAAAAAAACAAGCGATAGAGAGAGAGAGAGAGAGAGAACGAGAGCAAAAAATAGAGATAGAGCGAGTCAACAAATCATCCATGTTGTCGTTAATGAAAACTAATCTGTATAAAAAAACAAGCGATAGAGAGAGAGAGAGAGAGAGAGCAAAAAATCTAGATAGAGCGAGAGTGTGAATTAGAGCGAGGGCACACTCACAGGCGGAGGCGTCCATGGTGCCGCGGTCACAGATCACGAGGCAGTTCTTGGTGCAGGTCTCGGCGAGGGCGAAGAATGTGTTCTCAATCTGCATCATACTCTTGAGCAAGTTCTCCTGGAAGTTGACGGCTGGGGGGAGGAGGAGGAGCAGGAGGAGGAGGAGGAGCAGGAGGAGGAGGAGGAGGAGGGTCAAACATTAGCATCATATTATCAGTAGGGAGGAAAAATTACTCCAACCATATAAAATAATAATAATAATAATAATAAAGAATAAATAATTAAAATGTCATGTTTTCTTTTCCTATTCCTTCCTTTCTATTCCCTTTAATTGCTTTCTCTCCTTTCTCTTCCCTTCAATCTTATCTCTCCTCCTCCTGCTATATAAAAAATAATAATAATAATAATAAAGTAATTAAAAATGTCATATGTTTTCTTTTCCTATTCCTTCCTTTCTATTCCCTTTAATTGCTTTCTTTCCTTTCTCTTCCCTTCCTTCCCTTCAATCTTATCTCTCCTCCTCCTACCATATAAAAAATAATAATAATAATAATAAAATAATTTAAAAATGTCATCTGTTTTCTTTTACTATTCCTTCCTTTCTCTACCCTTCCCTTCATTCTTATCTCTCCTCCTCCTCCTTGTTCATCCTCCTTATCATTTTCTCTCCCTTCCTATCTCCTCCTCCTCCTCTCCTCTTTTTTCTCCTACCTCAACAGTCTTGCCTAACATGGTATGCTATCTTAATTCCTGAAGGCACTTTCAATGATAGTGATAGATAGCAAGAGAGAGAGAGAGAGAGAGAGAGAGAGAGAGAGAGAAGAGAAAAGAAGAGTAGAGAGAGAGAGAGAGAGAGAGTTGTAGTTGTAATAAAAATAAATCAAGATACAAGAAAACATAATAAAAGAAATATATATTTTTTATTAATACAATACTAACAGTGTGATGATCAACTCACCTTGGTCCTCGGAAAGGTCGGCGAACTTGATGCCGGCGCTGGAAGAACAAACGGCAAAGTTCAGTACTGAGTTAATTAAGGAAGGGCAGGATTAGTCTGTCACATGGGGCCAGGACTGAGGAGGGCAGACCTGGCATTATACCCGACACACACACACACACACACACACAAACACACATAGTTTCCCTCAAAGAAATATAGAGGTTTGGAACAGACTAAGTGAACAAATAGTATCGACGAAGAGTGTGCAGAGCTTCAAGGAAAAGTTGGATAATTCAAGATACGGAGACGGGACCACACGAGCGTAAACCCAGGCCCTGTAAAATTACAACTAGGTAAACACAACTAGGTAAACACACACACACACATGAGGTCATTGTTTTCCCTTCTCTCCAACTTACGAACATCTCCAAAACTCATTCTTACCAACACCAAAACATAAACACTCCCTTCCTTACCCCCATCAGACTCCCATCACCACCAACACACACACACACATAAGGTCATTAGTTTCCCTTCTCTCCAACTTACGAACATCTCCAAAACTCATTCTTACCAACACCAAAACATAAACACTCCCTTCCTTACCCCCATCAGACTCCCATCACCACCAACACACACACACACATAAGGTCATTGTTTTCCCTTCTCTCCAACTTACGAACATCTCCAAAACTCATTCTTACCAACACCAAAACATAAACACTCCCTTCCTTACCCCCATCAGACTCCCATCACCACCAACACACACACACACATAAGGTCATTAGTTTCCCTTCTCCCCAACTTACGAACATCTCCAAAACTCATTCTTCCCAACACCAAAACATAAACACTCCCTTCCTTACCCCCATCAGACTCCCATCACCACCAACACACACACACATAAGGTCATTGTTTTCCCTTCTCTCCAACTTACGAACATCTCCAAAACTCATTCTTGCCAACACCAAAACATAAACACTCCCTTCCTTACCCCCATCAGACTCCCACCACCACCAACACCGCCACTCACCAACACAGGGACGAAGATAGCAAGAGAGTACTATCCATATATCAGTAAATACACACACACATACACACACACACACACATATAAAAACACCTACCTCAGGAATATATAAGCAGTCTCTGGCACCCGGTACACCTGCAACGACAGAAAGACATAGTAAGATGAGAACACAAGGCCTGGTATTAGTATCAGACACTCGCCTTTCACATCACCCATTTCTAAAGACCAAAGAGTGGGTCATTTGGGTTCTAATGAGTGTTTCTTAAGGTTCACGGTACAGAGGAAGGGTCACACTACCACCAGGGTCATAAAACTACCCCTGGAAATGCCCACAACTCCTACGAAAGCCTTGTCAAATGTGTGTTTCTTTGGGTCATGGTACAGAGGAAGGGTCACACTACCACCAGGGTCATAAAACTACCCCTGGAAATGCCCACAACTCCTATGAAAGCCTTATCAAATGTGTGTTTCTTTGGGTCATGGTACAGAAGAAGGGTCACACTACCACCAGGGTCATAAAACTACCCCTGGAAATGCCCACAACTCCTATGAAAGCCTTGTCAAATGTGTGTTTCTTTAGGTTCACGGTACAGAGGAAGGGTCAAACTACCACCAGGGTCATAAAACTACCCTGGAAATGCCCACAACTCCTACGAAAGCCATGTCAAATGTGTGTTTCTTTGGGTCATGGTACAGAAGAAGGGTCAAACTACCACCAGGGTCATAAAACTACCCTGGAAATGCCCACAACTCCTATGAAAGCCTTCTCAAATGTGTTTCTTTGGGTCATGGTACAGAGGAAGGGTCACACTACCACCAGGGTCATAAAACTACACCTGGAAATGCCCACAACTCCTACGAAAGCCATGTCAAATGTGTGTTTCTTTGGGTCATGGTACAGAAGAAGGGTCAAACTACCACCAGGGTCATAAAACTACACCTGGAAATGCCCACAACTCCTACGAAAGCCATGTCAAATGTGTGTTTCTTTGGGTCATGGTACAGAAGAAGGGTCATAAAACTACCCCTGGAAATGCCCACAACTCCTATGAAAGCCTTGTCAAATGTGTGTTTCTTTGGGTCATGGTACAGAAGAAGGGTCATAAAACTACCCCTGGAAATCCCCACAACTCCTACGAAAGCCATGTCAAATGTGTGTTTCTTTGGGTCATGGTACAGAAGAAGGGTCATAAAACTACACCTGGAAATGCCCACAACTCCTATGAAAGCCTTGTCAAATGTGTGTTTCTTTGGGTCATGGTACAGAAGAAGGGTCATAAAACTACCCCTGGAAATGCCCACAACTCCTATGAAAGCCTTGTCAAATATGTGTTTCTTTGGGTCATGGTACAGAAGAAGGGTCATAAAACTACCCCTGGAAATGCCCACAACTCCTACGAAAGCCTTGTCAAATATGTGTTCTTGGGCGGCGAAATGTCTTAAGGAGTCTGGAAGGGGCTGTGGCAGGTGCCGTCAAAACTCTCCAGGTCCAGGAATCTATCTAAGCAATTTTTGAATCTGACAAATGTTGGTAAAGCAATGTTTGGCCATGTCCTGTTACATTTAAGTTCATTGATCTTAAGACAGGTGTGGCAGGGTGCGGGTGTGTGTGGCTGGGGGTGTGGCCCAAACCTTGCATCACAGTAACCACAATGACAGCATGAATAACAGAAAGAAAGGAAGGAGATTAGACCAAAGAATGAAAAGTGTGGGTAATGCTCCAGAGAGAGAGAGAGAGAGAGAGAGA
>NC_066558.1:641261-658761 GCF_024679095.1 Eriocheir sinensis
TGGGACGTCCTGCAATACCCGGGGGGGCGGGGGCGCGACCCCAGACTGATCGACACGTACGCCACTCAGACGGGCTGTAAGAATTAAAAGTTAATCAATATAAGATATCGACCTCTGGGACTTAATTAACTAAGTTGTTGCAGGGCGTGTTGGAACAAAACGGCTCCGTGGGCAGCAGGTGGCGGGCAGGTAAAGGCTGGCTGTGCAATGATTGTGGTTACTATATGGAAACATTGGCGGATCCTGTAGCCCCCCCTCCCCCGTAGTCCTGAGCGGATACAGGGAAACCATCTCAAAATCGCGCTGCGGCTGTGACCAAGCTTTTTCTCAGGAATCGGCCGTCTCATCCGGATCCGAAGAGGAACACTGCATGGCGGCCACGCAGGAACGCTTTGGCACCAAGTCCAGGCCGCTATGCCCATTGAGTCAGGGCAGTCCACCAGCTATTCAGGAGCAGGACTGCCGAGAATGGCGAACCGGTAATTAATGCTCATACGACTACTACTACTACTACTACTACTACTAACTACTACTACTACTGCTACTACTACTACACTACTGCGCTACTACTACTACTACTACTACTACTACTACTACTACTACTACTACTACTACTACTACTACTACTACTACTACTACTACTACGTACTACTACTACTACTACTACTAGTTTTTTCGCTCAGGGCAAAAATCCTGCTGGCATATCGGGCCCCCCAAAACCTTTTTCTGGATCCGCACAGAACGGGCATACACAATTTAAGTGGGAAGATGTAGCGGGTGTCTTGCAGTGGGTGGCAGGAGTTTGTATTTGAACTTGTTGGAGCGCAAACTGCACGGTGAGGAAGATCATTGCTGCCTCGGGCTGGGCGCGAGGGACAAACAAATGTATATGTTTTTTTTTTTTTTTTTTTTTTTACAGCAAAGGAGACAGTTCAAGGGCACAAAAAAAGCAAACATTAATAAAAAAAAAAGCCCGCTACTCACTGCTCCTAAAAAGAATCCAAAGAGGTGGCCGAAAGATAGGTCAGATACGGGAGACAAAATCAAAAGATCTTCATATATTCCATAAAAGAACCAGTGAACCTTTAATAAGAACAAATAGATAAAACCATAAACCCTGCAAAGAACCATCGTGCCTGCTTGCCTTGTTATTGTTTACAAGTTGTTGAGTGTTGGCGCCATTTTGCCGAGATGGCGGGGCGGGAGTGAGCACCCCTGAGCATCCTTCAGCATCCCTCAGCCTCCCCGAGGAGCCACGCCGCCGCCATGAGTCACTCGCGGCGCCCCAGCAAGATGAAGGCCATCCTCAAGTACATCGAGGTGGAGAACTTCAAGTCCTACCGAGGCTTCTACCTGGTGGGCCCGCTCAAGCCCTTCACGGCGGTCATCGGGCCCAACGGATCGGGTTAGTGATGCTCAAGTGTTGATTTTATATTATATTCTACGCTGTCCAAATCCCTTATGCGTGATTTAACTAGCGTCTTCATTCCTACATCCCCTTACGCTCAAACTTACGCTGTCCAAATCCCTTATGCAAGAGTTATCCAGCATCTTGAATCTCTCATCCCATTACTACTTATAATTCTAACTTATCCCTATGCTGTCCAAATCCCTTATGCAAGAGTTATCCAGCATCTTGAATCTCTCATCCCATTACTACTTATAATTCTAACTTATCCCTATGCTGTCCAAATCCCTTATGCAAGAGTTATCCAGCATCTTGGATCTCTCATCCCATTACTACTTACAATTCTAACTTATCCCTATGGTGTCCAAATCCCTTATGCAAGAGTTATCCAGCGTCTTGAATCTCTCATCCCATTACTACTTATAATTCTAACTTATCCCTATGCTGTCCAAATCCCTTATGCAAGAGTTATCCAGCGTCTTGAATCTCTCATCCCATTACTACTTACAATTCTAACTTATCCCTATGCTGTCCAAATCCCTTATGCAAGAGTTATCTAGCATGTTGTGGTGGCGGTGACGGAGGCAGGGCTGGTGCCGAGGAAGGGGCACACACCTCTTGTGAAGTTCATACTTTGTGGAGTGTGTTGGTCCCTGGACGCAGTGCAGGGACCATGGAGGTACAGTTGGTGGAGTGGACACGGGCCGCTGATCCCACTCACTGAGGTGACGCCCCCGAACTGTCACTTTCAGGGCCGCAAGGTGAGGGATACCCGAGAGAGAGCTCACGCCCACTGCCTTAGTTGCTGCCTTCAGTCGGAATCAGTCCCCGTCTCATCCATTATGATGGTTGTGTTTTTTATTACCGTTCATTTATTGATGCGGTATCAATCTGAATTAAAAATGAGTACTACGATCAATCCATACAGCGGCGGAAATCCAGGTGGGTGAGCCTGGCCGAGCTTTTTAAGGTGGAGCCTGACCTGACAACACCTGACACCTGGCAGGTGCCCACAACCTTGCGGCCCAAAAAATGACAGTTCAGCGGATTCACTTTTTAGGGCTGATGTCGACTTCACCAATTCTACTTCCATGGTAGGGACCGATGACATCAGGAGGATAGAAGTTTTGGTAGAGTGATGTACGACAGAAAACACCGGGGGATTCAAGGGGGCGAAGCCTCTCCCCCATTAACCCGGTAGCTGTGGGGGTCATGTTTCTTAATGGTCCCTCTCAGCGAGAAAAATGAGAAAAAATCACCCCTCACACAAACCATTTCATAATATATATCAAAGCATTTGCGATCAGTCACCCCAGCCAGGCTAACCACACCCTCCTTCACCCCAGCCAGGCTAACCACACCTCCCTTCACCCCAGCCAGGCTAACCACACCTCCCTTCACCCCAGCCAGGCTAACCACACCCTCCTTCACCCCAGCCAGGCTAACCACACCTCCCTTCACCCCAGCCAGGCTAACCACACCTCCCTTCACCCAGCCAGGCTAACCACACCCTCCTTCACTCTTACAGGCAAGTCCAACTTCATGGACGCCATCTCCTTCGTGATGGGTGAGAAGACGTCCAGCCTGCGAGTGAAGCGGCTGAGTGACCTCATCCACGGCGCATCCATCGGCCAGCCCATCAGCCGCTCAGCCCACGTGACAGCCGTCTTTGAGATGAGTGACGGCAAGGAGAAGCGCTTCACCCGCATGGTGCAGGGCTCATCATCCGACCACAAGATTAACGGAGAGGTGAGTGGGGGAGAGAGAGGAAGGAAGGAAGGAAGGAATGACCACAAGCTGAATGTAGATGCGAGTGACAGAAATATATGAAAGAAGAAAGACAGAGAACAATAACAGATAAAGAAGTAAAGTAAAATACAATAGAATAAATAATGAATAAATGACACTACAGCCGGGCCAAAACAGCGCCCCGCGACGTATCCGGGATCGCTGCGCGCGCCAAATTTCAAGTGTCGCTATTGAATATAACAAGTTTTCAGCCATAAACTCAACATAATCATCAGGTATTATATATGAAAACATGCAGAATTAAATGGTGCACATAAAGAAACTCACTACGGCCGGGCCAAAACAGTGCGCCGCGCTGTATCCGGGATCGCCGCGCGCGCCAAATTTCAAATGTTGCTATTGAATATAACAAGTTTTCAGCCATAAACTCAACATTATCATCATGTATTATATATGAAAACATGCAGAATTAAATGGTGCACATAAAGAAACATAAATTAAGTGATCATTTTGAGATGTAAGCATTAACATAGAGATAAAATAGCTCGTGTATTGGCTAAAGCGAGCCAGGACGCAGTACGCACATCCTTGGATATGGTACGGGGCACTCAAGGACGCAGTATATGCGTCCTTGCGTTGAAGGGGTTAAGGAGTGAGTGAGTGAAGGAAAGAAGGAAACAAAACAAAACAGAAAAAAGCCAAATCATACTTACCCTAACAAACCATTACCCACACCTTTACCTACATTCTCCCTGCCCCTAACGAGCCCCACACCAACCCACACCTTTCCCCTCCAGGTCGTGAGCAGCCAGACGTACCTGAAGGAGCTTGAGGCACTGGGGATCAACGTTAAGGGCAAGAACTTCCTCGTGTTTCAGGGCGCAGTGGAATCCATTGCTATGAAGAACCCGAGGGAGAGAACTGCACTGTTTGAGGAGATTAGCGGGTGAGGAGGAGGAGGAGGAGTGTAAGGGTGTGTGTGTGCGTGTGTGTGTGTGTGTGTGTGTGTGTGTGTGTGTGTGTAGTTGAAAATACAGTATATATAATTTTTTTCTCTTACTCAATTTCATTTTATTTTTTTCTCCTCCTCCTCCTCCTCCATGTCTTCTCTTCCTCCTCCTCCTCCCTTCCCTTCCTCCTTGTCTTTCTTCTTCTCTTTCTCCTACTTCATCTCCTCTTCTCTTCTTTTCCTCCTCCTCCTTTCCTCTTCAAACCTATTCTTTCCTCCTCCATGTCTTCTCTTCCTCCTCCTCTCTTCTCTTCTCTCTCTCTCTCCTTCTACTTCCTTTCTTCTCCTCTTCTTTTCCTCCTCCTCCTCCTCCTTTTTCAAACCTAATCTTTCCTCCTTCTCCAAACTAATTCTTCCCTCCCTCTTCTCCAAATCTCTCACTCACCACCATTGAATACTCTCCCCTCTAACTACCCCCCCTCCTCCTCCTCCTCCTCCTCCTCCAGGTCTGGTGCGCTCAAGGAGGAGTACGACCGGCTCAAGGCAGAGATGTTGAAGGCTGAGGAGGACACACAGTTCACGTACCAGAAGAAGAAGGGAATCGCCGCGGAGAGGAAGGAGGCCAAGCAGGAGAAGGAGGAGGCCGAGCGCTACCAGAGACTCAAGGATGAACTGGTGAGTGGAGGAGGAGGAGGAAGAAGAAGAAGAGGAGGAGGGAGAGGAGAGGACAGTTTGGGTGATCGTTTCTGTAAGGGAAGGGAAGAAGAGGAGGAAGAGAAGGAAAGAGAATGAGAGGAAGGAGGAGGAAGAGGAAGAGTAGAAGGAGGAGGCCAAGCACTACCAGAGACTCAAGGATGAACTGGTGAGTGGAGGAGGAGGAGGAGGAGGAGGAAGAAGAAGAAGAAGAAGAGGAGGAGGAGGGAGAGGAGAGGACAGTTTGGGTGATCGTTTCTGTAAGGGAAGGGAAGAAGAGGAGGAAGAGAAAGGAAGAGAAGGAAAGAGAATGAGAGGAAAAGGAGGAGGAGGAGGAGGAGGTGGCTGAGCACTACCATGGACTCAAGGATGAACTGTTGAGTGGAGGAGAAGGAATTTTTTTTATTAGTAGAGAAGGAGAAGGGTCTGAATTCCCTTTGGTGGTGTTTATATGGACCCTCGTGACTAATGGTGTGTGGGGAAGGTTGCACCGTCAGCGGCTGTGGCGGTGCACGGGAGAACCAGGGAGCGTTGGGGCCGGTCTACTGAACCATCCAGGATAATGCCTGCCCTGTGGAAGACAAACGTGACATATATAAGAATTAGTTTGTTTTTTATAGTTGCATTTTTTCATATTTAATTGTTTTACCGTTACAGTTTTTTAGAGTTAGAACCTTTAAGAATCAGAACTGGAATCAATACAATAGAACCAGAAGCAGTACAATGGTACCAGAACCAATACAACCTAACCTAACCTTCCTCCCTTCACCACCTTATAACTAGACTTGGAACCAATACAACGGAACCAGAACCAATACAACGGTACCAGAACCAATACAACCTAACCTAACCTTCCTCCCTTCACCACCTTATAACCAGACTTGGAACCAATACAACGGTACCAGAACCAATACAACCTAACCTAACCTTCCTCCCTTCACCACCTTATAACTAGACTTGGAACCAATACAACGGAACCAGAACCAATACAACGGTACCAGAACCAATACAACCTAACCTAACCTTCCTCCCTTCACCACCTTATAACCAGACTTGGAACCAATACAACGGAACCAGAACCAATACAACGGTACCAGAACCAATACCCCTAACCTAACCTAACCTTCCTCCCTTCACCACCTTATCAGAACCAATACAACGGTACCAGAACCAATACCCTAACCCTAACCTACTTTCCTTCACCAATTATATATAGACACTGGAAGATACAAACCAACACCACCAGAACCACCAATATAACGAACCAATAACCTTCCACCTCCCCAGGGCGAGAAACAGGTGGAGATGCAACTCTTCCGCCTGTACCACAACGAGAAGGAGATCGCGGAGTTTGAGAAGGAGGCGCGGAGGAAGCACGGAGACCTGGAGAAGGTGGAGAAGAAGAAGGAGAAGGCGGAGGAGGTGCTGAAGGAGAAGAAGAAGGAGCAGACGAGGGTTTCCAGGGAGATGGCCAAGATGGAGCAGGACATAAGGGAGCTGGTGGGTCTGGAATCTTCTTTTTTTGTGTTTATATGGAGTTGGATCCTCTATAGTGGTGTTGGATCATTTTCAGTAGTGTTGGATCCCTTATGAGAGAGTTAGAACCTTTATAGTAGTGTTGAAATCTGGTCTGGAATCTTCTTTTTTGTGTTTATATGGAGTTGGATCTTTTATAGTAGTGTTGGATCATTTTCAGAGTAGCTGAAATCTATCTGGTCTCTTCTTTTTTTTTTTTGTGTGGAGTTGGGTGGATCCTTTATAGTAGTGTTGAAATCTGGTCTGGAATCTTCTTTTTTTTGTTTATATGGAGTTGGATCTTTTATAGTAGTGTTGGATCATTTTCAGTAGTGTTTGAACCTTTGGAAATAGTTTTGGAAGCTTTTTATGTAGTTTTGGATCCCTCATGAGAGAGTTAGAACCTTTGTAGTAGTGTTCAAATCTTCTAAGTAGAGTAAGAACCTTTTAAGAAGCATAACAACCTTTTACAAAAGAACTGGAACCTTTGAAACAGTATTGGAATATTTAAAACAGTATTAGAATCCTTAAGAGCAGAGTTAGAACATTTTAAGAGAGTGAGAACTGCATACTGTAGTGTTAGAATCCTTAAAAATAATTGGAACCTTTAAATGGTAGTGAAACCTTTCAGAACAGAGATTAAAACCTATTGAAAAGCATTAGAACCTTTACTAATATTAAATCTCCCTAAAACCCTAACCCTAACCTAACTTAACCTGACCTGACCTGACCTAATCTGTCCTAACCTAATCCTAAAAGTAGTGTTGGAACCTTTATCAAGTAGTACTGATACCTTAAAAATAACCTAACTTAACTTAACCTGACCTGACCTAATCTGTCCTAACCTAATCCTAAAAGTAGTATTGGAACCTTTATCAAGTAGTACTGAAACCTTAAAAATAACCTAACTTAACCTGACCTAATCTATCCTAACCTAATCCTAAAAGTAGTGTTGGAACCTTTATCAAGTAGTACTGGAACCCTTAAATCCTCAACTTCACTATCCCCCCACCTGACCTTACTTGACCTTCTTCCCAGGACTCTGAGGTCAACAAGCGTCGGCCAACCTTCATCAAGGCCAAGGAGCGAGTGACCCACATGCAGAAGAAGGCCGACTCAGCCCGCAAGTCCCTGGGCCAGGCCATCAAGGCGCACAACGCACACATGGACGACATCAGGGAGCTGGAGGGGGAGCTGCAGGAGGTGGAGAAGAAGAGGGCGGAGTTTGAGGACCAGGTCTCGCAGGACTCAGAGAGCCAGGGTGAGTATGGGTGTTGTAGTGGAGCCTTCAGCACTTGATGCCTGGTGCTGTGGTTCACCTAGGCAGCCTCAGCAAGGCTCAAAACAGGGTTGGCAGAGTACAGATATTTAACATACATGCATTGGATCACATGGAAATCTTGAAGCCCTCCGCCCATGGCTGAGGTAGTTGTATTAAAATTCACTTGGTGAGTGGCAGTGGGGCGTGATAAACACTTCATTACTAATTTATTTTATCTTCTGATGCCCAAACTACTTGCTCTTCATTTGTTTATGTAAAGAAACACTCGACACCTGTCTCCATGTGTCACTCAAAAGCACTTTTTTGCATTATGTGACCGTTTCACCTGCTGTACAGTGTGTATGATACTATGTGTTGTGTTTCAAATTACTGTTTCATTGGATGGGGAGAGAACAAATGCTACAGTTTACCAAAACAGAAAAGTCAAATAATTGTGTGATATTCCTTTTAGTTACCCATTAAAAAGATTATCCATATTCTAAGTGTTCAATTCTTTCTCTCCCCCCCAGGCAAGAGTGTCCAGCTTGAGGAGGTTCAGGTCAAGGAGTACCACAAACTCAAAAACGCTGCCGCTCGGAAATCTGCACAGTACCTCCAGGAACTCGACTCCATCAACCGCGAGCAGAAATCCGACCAGGACCGCCTCGACAACGCGCAACGCCGCACCGCCGAGATCGAGAACCGGTTACGTCAAAAAGGCCACGAGCTCGAGGAGGCACAGAAACGCGTCGAGAAGCTTATGGACCACATACGACAATCCGAAACTTCCCTTGAGGACCAGCGGAGACTACGGCAGGAGCTGGTCTCGGATGTCGGGTACAGCAAGGAGAGGATCACGCAGCTACAGGAACAGCTGGAGAACGTCACGGAGCAGCTCGGAGACGCTAGAGTAGATAAACATGAGGACTCGCGGCGGAAGAAGAAGCAGGAGATTGTGGAGAACTTCAAACAGCTGTACCAGGGAGTGTACGACAGGATGATCAACATGTGTCAGCCTATACATAAGAGGTGAGAAGGAGGAGGAGGAGGGGGGTTAAGTTAGGAGAAGGGAAGGAAAGGGAAGACTTGATGGATTGTGTGACCTAGGAAAGAAAGAGGAAGAGGAAGAGAAGGGAAGAGGAGGAGGAGGAGGAGGGAAGGGTTAAGTTAGGAGAAGGGGAGGAAAGGGAAGACTAGATGGATTGTGTGACCTAGGAAAAAAAGAGGAGGAGGAAGAGAAGGAAAGAAGAAGAAGAGGAGGAGGAGGAGGAGGAGAAGAAGGGGAGGAAAGGGAAGACTAGATGGATTGTGTGACCTAGGAAAAAAAGAGGAGGAAGAGAAGGAAAGAAGAAGAGGAGGAGGAGGAGGAGGAGAACTGATAGATAGGTTAGTAAGGAAAGAAAGAAAGAAAGGAAGGAAGAAGAGGAGAAGGAGATAAGCTAGGAGAGGGAGGGAGAAGAAGGGAATGGAGGAAAGAAGTAGGGAATGGAAGGGAAGGGAAGGAATTGAGGAAGAATTGATATATAGAGCAAGCTAGAAGAGAGGAGGAGGAAGAGGAGGAGGAAAGAAGATAAGAATTAGATATATAAGGAAGGAAAAGATGAGGAAGGAGGAGGAGGAGAAGGAAATAAAGAAGAACACAAAACAAACTTATCTAATCCCTTTTTTTCCCTTCTCTTCCCTTCCCATCCCATCCCAACCCTTCCCTACCCAACCCAACCCAACCCAACCCTTCCCTTCCCAACCCAACCCTTCCCTTCCCATCCCATCCCTTCCCTTCCCTTCCCAACCCAACCCTTCCCTTCCCTTCCCTTCCCTTTCCAACCCAACCCTTCCCTTCCCATCCCAACCCAACCCTTCCCTTCCCATCCCATCCCTTCCCTTCCCTTCCCAACCCAACCCTTCCCCTCCCTTCCCTTCCCATCCCATCCCATCCCGTCCCATCCCAACCCCATAGGTACAACGTTGCCATCACCAAAGTCCTCGGCAAGTACATGGAAGCTATCGTCGTAGACACTGAGAAGACAGCCCGGCAGTGCGTCCAATACCTCAAGGACCAGATGTTAGACCCTGAGACCTTCCTCCCCCTCGACTACATCCAAGCCAAGCCTCTGAAGGAGCGGTTACGTAACATCAAGGACCCTCGTAACGTGAAGCTCCTCTACGATGTTTTGCAGTACGACCCGCCGGAGATCAAGCGAGCGGTTCTCTTCGCGACGAATAACGCGCTGGTTTGCGAGACCCCAGAGGACGCGTCGAAGGTGGCGTACGACATGGAGGATGGACACAGGTACGACGCGGTGGCGCTCGACGGTACGTTCTTCTCGAAATCCGGGATCATCAGCGGAGGAAGTCTCGATCTGGCGCGGAAGGCGAAACGCTGGGACGAAAAACACCTCTCGAATTTAAAATCATCCAAGGAAAAGTTGACTGAGGAGTTACGTGAGGCCATGAAGAAGTCCCGTAAGGAGTCGGAGCTGAACACGGTCGAGTCGCAGGTCCGGGGTATCGAGACGAGGCTGAAGTACTCGCGCACGGACAAGGAGACAACGGAGAAACAGATGGCGCAGTTGCAAGGGGAGTTGGATCGCCTGAAGAAGGAGTTGGACACCTTTGAACCGCAGCTACATGATATTGAGAAGACCATGTCAGAGCGAGAGGCCCTCATGAGCGACGTCAAGGAGAAGGTACGTAATGGGGTTTCGGTTTGGGGGGTTAATGGGTTTGGATTCTCCTTGTAGAGTGTTGGATCCTATTTGGGGGGTTTTGATCCTTATAGAGTATTGGAACCTCTATGGGTTCTCTTTACGTAGACTTGGATCCTCTAAAAGTCATCAGTTCTTCTCTCAGTCTCATCCTGTACCCATAACACACACACACACACACACACACACACACACACACACACACACACTCTCTCTCTCTCTCTCTCTCTCTCTCTCTCTCTCTCTCTCTCTCTCTCTCTCTCTCTCTCTCTCTCTCTCTCTCTCTCTCTCTCTCTCTCTCTCTCTCTCTCTCTCTCTCTCTCTCTCTCTCTCTCTCTCTCTCTCTCTCTCTCTCTCTCTCTCTCCTCTCTCTCTCTCTCTCTCTCTCTCTCTCTCTCTCTCTCTCTCTCTCTCTCTCTCTCTCTCTCTCTCTCTCTCTCTCTCTCTCTCTCTCTCTCTCTCTCTCTCTCTCTCTCTCTCCTCTCTCTCTCTCTCTCTCTCTCTCTCTCTCTCTCTCTCTCTCTCTCTCTCTCTCTCTCTCTCTCTCTCTCTCTCTCTCTCTCTCTCTCTCTCTCTCTCTCTCTCTCTCTCTCTCTCTCTCTCTCTCTCTCTCTCTCTCTCTCTCTCTCTCTCTCTCTCTCTCTCTCTCTCTCTCTCTCTCTCTCTCTCTCTCTCTCTCACTCTCTCTCTCTCTCACTCTCTCTCTCTCTCTCTCTCTCTCTCTCTCTCTCTCTCTCTCTCTCTCTCTCTCTCTCTCTCTCTCTCTCCTCTCTCTCTCTCTCAAACCTCTCTAGGAGGAGAGGGAGCACAGACCGACCGGGCCAACAAGCGTCTGGAGTTTGAGAAGCAGAAGAATCGCATCCTGAACCAGCTGGAGTTTGAGCGATCGCGTGACACCCAGAGCAACGTCGCGCGCTGGGAAAGGGCAGTGCAGGATGATGAGGATGCCCTTGAGCAGGCTAAGCAGGCCGAGCAGAAGCAGGTTAGTGGAGGAGGAGAGAGTGTAGGTCTTGACTCAGAAAATTCATATATGCTTCCTTACTAATGAGACTTTATATACAGCAAAGTAAGGTCATTCTGTGTTGATTTATACCATAAGGTGCTGGCTATCAAGTGTTTGAAAATACTTTTACCTAACTTAACCTACCTTCCCTTACCTTACCTTACCCACAGATGGCGGAAATCGACAAATCCATGCGTGAACTGGACAAGAAGCGTTCCGAGAAGCTCGCCAAGAAGAGTGAACTTGACGAGATGGACGACGACATTGGCAAGGCTCGGCGAGAGGTTGGGGCCATCGCCAAGGACATCCAGAGTGTGCAGAAGCAGATCAACTCCATAGAACACAAGATGGAGCAGAAGAGGGGGGAGAGGTGAGGAAGAGCGTGTGTTTGGGGTGGGAGTATATATATCATCTGGCTTGGTCCAAAGGTTCATGCCTGATTATTCTAGATGATGTACATTTTTTTCTAGAGACCAATTGAACTTGCCTCCTCCATCATTCTATCCATGCCATGAGTGGCTGAGCCCTGTCATGTGTGTTACATTCCACGGGCTGTGTGTTGCTGTGTATGTTACAGGTTGCTTTGTGTTGAACTTTTTGAAACACCTAAGCCAGGCAACAGTGTGCCATGCAACATGATGCCAACTGTTGCCTCATGAGAACTGCACCTGGAGGCAATATTTGTCCTTGTGAAGTCAACAAAGTCACCAGCACAGCTGTAGCCAGCAAGGTGCCTGCACCATGCTAGTGTGCCGCCACACTGACTCATGCCCCCCCCCCCCAGGCACTCCATCCTCAAGCAGTGCAAGATGGACGACATCCTGGTGCCCATGACGCGCGGCAACATGGAGGACATAGAGAATGAGGGGCGGGAGGCGGGGGAGTCCCTGGAGTACTCATCCGGCCTCAACACACAGGTGGGTGACGGCTGTGTCCTGTGTTCATTTGTTTTGTTGGCTTATTATTTCATCCATCCTGGCATCCATCACGTGTCACCCGCTCACCGCCTGTCATCCGCCGCAGGTCATGTACGAGAAGGAGTCCCGGATTGTGATGGATTACTCACTGCTCTCGGAGACCCACAAGGAGCTGGATGACTCGGATGACGTGCACAAGGTGGAGAAGCGGATGCAGAAACACATCAACGACCTCATCAACACCATCCAGCGCATCCAGGTGGGGGACGACTTTCTCTCTCTTTCTGTTTCTCTTTCTCTCTTTACGTAATTTATTTTTCTCCTCTCTTTTCCTCTGCTTCTCTTTCTCTCCCTTTTCTTTTTCCTGTCCTACTCCTCCTCCTCTTCCTTCTCCTTCCTTTCTCTCTTCCTCCTCCTCTTCTCAAAAATAAAAAAACATTCCTTTTCTCCCTCTCCTCCTCTTCCTCCCTTTCCTCCTCTCTCTCCCCTTCCTCCTTTCCTCCTTTCCTTTCCTCCTCTTATCCCAACAAAAACATAATTCCTTTTCTCCCTCTCCTTCTCTCTTCTCCTAACTTTTCCTCCTTCCCTCTCTCTCTCTCTTCCTCCCTCCTTCCCTCCCTAACTCTCCCTCCGCTCCCTCCGCAGGCCCCTAACATGAAGGCAATGCAGAAGCTGGACCTGGCGCGCGAGAAGCTTCAGGAGACCAACTCGGAGTTCGACAACGCTCGCAAACGCGCCAAGAAAGCCAAGCAGGCGTTCGAGCGTGCCAAGAAGGAACGCTACGACAGGTTCATGGCCTTCTTCGAGCACGTGTCCAACGAGATCGACGGGATTTACAAGGTAAGGGCGTAGTGTTGAGGCTGTGGTGTTGTCTGTTGGGAGTGGTGGTATGGTGGAACGGAGGGAAAGTTAGGGAGGAGAGGAGGAAGAGAGGGACTGGAGGAGAGGGAGGGAGAGAAAAAGGGATGGGGAATGGAGAGAAAGTCTTCCAGCCTAAACCATAGATTGTAAACAAACCCATTTCTTTCAGGCTTTGGCCAAGAACCCATCCGCCCAAGCCTTCCTGGGCCCCGAGAACCCTGAGGAGCCTTACCTGGATGGCATAAACTACAATTGTGTGGCTCCCGGCAAGCGCTTCCAACCCATGTCAAACTTGTCAGGAGGGGAGAAGACCATTGCTGCCCTGGCACTCCTGTTCGGCATCCATAGGTGTGTGTGTGTGTGTGTGTGTGTGTGTGTGTGTGTTTCCCTAGTTGTAGTTTTACGCTCGTGTGGTCCCGTCTCCATATCTGTACCTGTCCAGTTTTTCCTTAAAGTTGTGGACACGCTTTGCCGATACTACATCCTCACTTAGTCTGTTCCAAACCTCTTTGTTTCTTTGCGGGAAGCTATAT
Organism: Eriocheir sinensis; assembly: GCF_024679095.1. Lineage (NCBI taxonomy): Eukaryota > Metazoa > Arthropoda > Malacostraca > Decapoda > Varunidae > Eriocheir > Eriocheir sinensis. Next base: position 654,856 of record NC_066558.1, read on the forward strand.
TTCTTTATGTCTCTCAAGCATCTTTCTTCTCTCAATTTTTTACTGTGTCCTCGTGTGTTCCTGGTGTTTATTCCTTTTAGTAGTAACTCCTCATTATCTACATCTTCCATTTTGCTCAATAATTGTGTGTGTGTGTGTGTGTGTGTGTGTGTGTGTGTGTGCGTGTGTGTGTGTGTGTGTGTGTGTGTGTTTACCTAGTTGTTACAGGGTATCTCTCAAGCATCTTCCTTTTCTTAATTTTTTACTGTGTGTGTTTCTGTGTGTGTGTGTGAAGGATGTAGAAGTGAAAAATATAAATATAAACTTGTATCTTTTATTGGCGGAACACGTACACTACACACAACACATAAAAACAAACCATTAACAATATCACTCTTTCCCTCATCGCCAGAATGGACACACTTCACTAACACACACGTAACCACCAAGAGTCACAGGTCCATATTACTAGGTGCCTCGGACTCACTTTATCTCCATTTCCCAAGCCCACAGAGAAGATTAAGTGGGTATTCATGGGTGATTTCTCCCATCCAAGGTGCAGAGGAAGAGTCAAACTATCACTGGGGTCACAAAACAGTCCATGAGAATTCCACAAGAGGGTTTCCAAGGAGGAGAACGGAGGTGCTGGGATGTTTAAAAATTCATACCACACCCCACTAACAACCCCCCTCTCTCTCCTGGCCCCCATAGCTACCAGCCGGCGCCGTTCTTCGTGCTGGACGAGATCGACGCGGCGCTGGACAACACCAACATTGGCAAGGTGGCCTCGTACATCTGTGAGAAGAAGACGCAGTTACAGACCATTGTCATTTCGCTGAAGGAGGAGTTTTACCAGAATGCGGACGCTCTGGTCGGCATTTGTCCTGATGTGAGTGTTGGTAGTAGTAGTAGTAGTAGTAGTAGTAGTAGTAGTAGTAGTGGTAGTAGTAGTAGATTATTTTATTCGTGAAAGACATACACAATTCTCTCTCTCTAATAACTCTCTTTCTACAATTCTCTCTCTCTCTTTCAGCCTGGCGAGTGTCTGATCAGCAAGGTCTTAACGCTGGACATGGAGAGCTACCCACTACAGAAGGCCCCTGAGCAGAACCCCTTCGCAGCACAGGTAAGGTCTAATTAGTAGGGTCCTGGCAGTCCTTACTCTCATCGGTGTGTCTTAGAGAGAGGTGGATGGGTGGGATGATTTAGATGAGGAAGTGTCTCAGGATAGGAAGGAAGATATTTGTGCTTGAAGAATTTATATGATTGTATGTTTTGATGTTAGATTTATGTGAGTGTGAGGAAGGTGTTTGGCATAGATGTTTGTACAGGAAGAACTTATATGATTGTGTGTTTTGATGTAGAATTTATATGACTAGTTTAAAGAGACTGAGAGAGACAGACAGAGATGATCACAGTTCTAAATTACAATATGAGTCTGTGGTTTAAAGAGACTGAGAGAGAGATAGACAGACACAGAGATGATCACAGTTCTAAATTACAATATGAGTGTAGTTTAAAGAGATTGAGAGAGATAGACAGACAGACAGACAGAGATGATCACAGTTCTAAATTACAATATGAGTGTGTGTAGTTTAAAGAGAGAGATAGACAGACAGACAGGCAGAGATGATCACAGTTCTAAATTACAATATGAGTCTAGTTTAAAGAGACTGAGAGAGAGATAGACAGACAGACAGATGATCACAGTTCTAAATTACAATATGAGTGTGTGTAGATTAGAGACAGAGAGAGAGATAGACAGACAGACAGAGATGATCACAGTTCTAAAATACATTGTTATTATTATTATTTCAGCGGTAAAGAGACCTCAAAGAAGAGAGAAGATGAGGGTAGAAGAGAAGAAGAACAAGGAGAGAGAGAAAAAGAAGAGAAAGAAGAGGAGGAGGGAGAAGAAGAGAACTTGAGAAGAGCAAAAATAACACCAAGAAGAGAGGAGACAAAGAGAAGAGAGAAGAACAACAACAACAAGAGGAGGAGAGTAAACAGAAAAAGAAGAGGAAGAGAAAGAAAAGAGAAGAGAAAGAAGAGAGATAGAGAAATATAATAATAGGTTTAAGAAATATGAGTTTACAGGACACACACACACACACACACACACACACACACACACACACACACACACACACACACACACACACACACACACACACACACACACTTATCTATCTGTCTATCACAAAAGGTACAAAAGAGTTTAAGAAATGCATGTCCAATTTTATTCTTATGTTTAGTTTCATATTATTTGAAAAGGAGAAGAAAATTTAGTCAGAGGTCAGTTTGTGAAGTAATGTTTTAAGTTAAGTCTAGTAAGATTAAGACTACTACTACTACTACTACTACTACTACTACTACTACTACTACTACTACTACTACTACTACTACTACTACTACTACTTCTTCTGCTACTTCTACTACTACTACTACTACTACTACTACTACTACTACTACTACTACTACTACTACTACTACTACTACTACTACTACTACTACTACTACTACTACTACTACTACTACTACTACTACTAGAGCTGTGAGTTATAATATTAGTGAGTTTTATATAAGTGCTTTGCTGAGTGACTGACTGACTGACTGAAGTGATAGATGTACCATTTCTCTCTCTCTCTCTCTCTCTCTCTCTCTCTCTCTCTCTCTCTCTCTCTCTCTCTCTCTCTCAGCTCACAGCCCCACAGGATGTCCCCCCCACAGTCTGTTGACAAACCCCACAGATACAGCCCCCCCAGACACATAGACCCCCCTCTCTCTCTCTCTCTCTCTCTCTCTCCTCCTCTGTCGTCTTCTTCTCTGTAACAATTATTTTTTTATAAATATTTACTCTGAACATCCTTGGAAATAAAAGAATATATATTTTAAGAGAATAAAATAATAATAAAAATAATGTTTATATAATTTTGTCTTAAGTTATATTATTATTATTATTATTATTATTATTATTATTATTATTATTATTATTATTATTATTATTAAAAATTTCAGTCAATAAAAAAGAGAATTGAGTTTTTTGTTTGATGTTCTTTCAATGTGTGTGTGTGTGTGTGTGTGTGTGTGTGTGTGTGTGTGTGTAACAATGGGGTCAGAAAGGCACACACTCATGGCCACCTTTGATAACGTGACCAACAAGATACTACTACCACCACCACTATTACTACTACCACTACTACTATTACTACTACCACTACTACTATTACTACTACCAACGCAACAATCCATCTTGCTGCCATTAAGCGCAGCCAACAAATACAAACCAATACAAACTACTTCCACATGTATCCTTAGTTGTATAATCACACTCTGTCCTGCCTGGGGGTTGGGATGGCATGCTCCTCCCTTCTCCTTTGTTGTTTTACTTGCAACAATAAACTATCAATCAATCAATCAAACTGAGGAACATTAAAGATACATGTTGCCAGGGTAGTTGTCACAGTTTTGATGAAAAGTGCAAATGTTATACGAGAGTCTTACGTGACTTGGCAAATGCAGAGTCATTTATAAGCTGACTGAAGTCCAATTAACCTGCAGCTTCATTTTCAATAGAGAGGATAGCAAGACCATTCAACCTCTCGCGACATAGTTGATCATAAGTAGGTCTTGATCAATTTTAACTTTGAGAGGCCGCATGCAGTGACGGATTGTTGGAAGAATTCTCCGCGCAGTCATCCTCGCGGGGCCCCTAGAGGCGCGTGGCCCCGCACTGGCCTAGGGCGGCCCTGACCACTACTGCTACTCTCGCGCCTATACTTCCTTCCCGCGCCGCCTTACAAGCAATGGACAAGAGAAGGCAGGTGTTTGAAGGAGTCGCGGTTATTAGGAGTTAAAGTTTGAAGGAGTGGCGGTTATTAGGAGTTAAAGTTTGAAGGAGTCGCGGTTATTAGGAGTTAAAGTTTG
>NC_066558.1:663761-666261 GCF_024679095.1 Eriocheir sinensis
CAGTGTGTTAATTAGTCTGTATCTGATGTGTTTTTTTCTGATAATTAAGAAAAGTGAAATAATTAGTCGTTTCAATTAGTACATATAGATTAATTAGTGAGTGGTGATTGGGTCTTCTAATGAGCTCAGGTGTAAAGGATAATTAGTGTGCGTTGACCAGGTGTAGTCCTCATGTTAATTGAGGAAAGGTGAGGTAATTAGGCATCTTAATTAGCCCAGGTGTTAAAAATAGCGTGTTTTAGGTGTCAAATTAGGTCAAGGGCTAATTACGTGTGTTAGCGAGGTAGTATAATTAGTCCACGTAAGGTAATTAAGGAAAGGTAAGGTCATTAGCTGTCTTAATGAGCTCAGATGTGTTAGAGAAGACGTGTTTTGGTCAGGTATCTAAATTATTCCAGGTAGTAATTATGTGTGTTAATGAGGTTGTTTAATTGCTTCAGGTAGGGTAATTAAGGAAAAGCAAGGTAATTAGCTGTCTTAATGAGCTCAGCTGTGTTAGGGAAGACGTGTTTTGGTCAGGTATCTAAATTATTCCAGGTGGTAATTATGTGTGTTAATGAGGTTGTTTAATTGCTTTAGGTAAGGTAATTAAGGAAAAGCAAGGTAATTAGCTGTCTTAATGAGCCCAGATGTGTTAGAAAAGACGTGTTTTGGTCAAGTATCTAAATTATTCTAGTTAGTAATTATGTGTGTTAATGAGGTATAGCTTAATTCCTTCAGGTGGGGTAATTAAGGAAAGGTAAGGTCATTAGCTGTCTTAATGAGCCCAGATGTGTCAGGGAAGACGTGTTTTGGTCAAGTATCTAAATTATTCTAGTTAGTAATTATGTGTGTTAATGAGGTATAGCTTAATTCCTTCAGGTGGGGTAATTAAGGAAAGGTAAGGTCATTAGCTGTCTTAATGAGCCCAGATGTGTCAGGGAAGACGTGTTTTGGTCAGGTATCTAAATTATTCCAGGTGGTAATTACGTCTGTGTTAATGAGGTTGTTTAATTGCAGAAGGTTATTAGCTGTCTTAATGAGCCCAAATGTGTTAGGGAAGTCGTATTTTGGTCAGGTATCGAAATCATTCCAGGTGCTAATGAGGTAGTTTAATTGCTTCAGGTAGAGTCATTAAGGAAAGGTAAGGTCATTAGCTGCCTTAATGAGCCCAGATGTGTTAGGGAAGACGTGTTTTGGTCAGGTATCGAAATTATTCCATGTAGTAATTACGAGTGTGTTAATGAGGCGTGTAATTGCTCCAGGTTTAACACAGGTGATAATTAGAAGCAGAAGGAAAATGAATTAAAGGAGGAGGAAAGAAGGAGGAGAAAAGTAGACCTAGAAGGAAGTGAAGGAGAGGAGGAGGAGGAGGAGGAAAAGTAGAAACAGAGGAAAGGGAGAGAAAGAAAAGGAAATGGAGGGAAAGAAAGACAAATTGGTGTTAAGAAAGAGAGGGAAAGAAGGAAGAAAGAAAGGAAGGAAGGAAGGGAGGAAGTAAGGAAGGAAGTAAGGAAGGAAGGAAGGAGGTAAGAAAGGAAGGAAGGAAGGAAGGAAGGAAGGGAGGAAAGAAGGAAGAGGGAAAACAAAGAATAATAATAATAATAAGAAAAAAAAGAAAGAAGAAAGAAAAGAAGGCAGAAGAGAAGAAAAAAAAACGAGGAAATAAAAACAAAAATAAACGGGGAAAAAAAAAAAATGGAAACACTGGTGGTGGTGGTGGTGGTGGTGGTGGTGTTGAAAGGGTTAGCGAGTGGTGATGAGTGGTGGTGGTGGTGGTGGTGGTGGTGAGGCGGGGGTGGGGTGGGGTGGGGTGGGGGGGGGGGGGTCAGCCCCACACGACTCCTGCACCGGAAGTGATTTATGTCTATCGATGGCGCTGTCTGTCTGTCTGTCTGTCTGTCTGTCTGTCTGTCTGTCTGTGTCTCTCTCTCTCTCTCTCTCTCTCTCTCTCTCTCTCTCTCTCTCTCTCTCTCTCTCTCTCTCTCTCTCTCTCTCTCTTGTTATTTCATTTATATTTATCTTTATTTTTTCTTATTTTTCGTCTCTCTCTCTCTCTCTCTCTCTCTCTCTCTCTCTCTCTCTCTCTCTCTCTCTCTCTCTCTCTCTCTCTCTCTCTCTCTCTCTCTCTCTCTCTCTCTCAACGGAAGCTAGCTCACGCCCATTCAAACTTTATCTTATGAATGAATGGGGAGCGTGTGTGCGTGTGTGTGTGTGTGTGTGTGTGTGTGTGTGTGTGTGTGTGTGTGTGTGTGTGTGTGTGTGCGTCAGTGTGGTGGTCGTGGTGGTCGTGAGAGGTCATACACACACACACGCACACACATACACATGTCTAGTTTTGATAACTGTGTGTGTATGTACGTGTGTGTGTGCGTGTTTGTGTGCGTGTAGTTAGCTCTGATATATGCGTACATGAACTAATTAAGACGTGTAAGTATTTGAAGCTTGTCGCATTACATCGTTCAACACACACACACACACACACACACACACACACACACACTCATGACTTTTTATTTTA
>NC_066558.1:686261-691261 GCF_024679095.1 Eriocheir sinensis
ACGTAGTTGAATTTCGTGTGTCCTTGAGAAATTCGTCTGACGGCACGGCGGAGGAGGAGGAGGAGGAGGAGGAGGAGGAGGAGGAAGAGGAGGAGGAGGAGGAGGAGGAGGAGGATGGACGTGAGGAAGAGAGGAGGAAGGTGACAAGAAGGACAGGAGTTGGAAGTGAACGAGGAAGAGGAGGAGGAGGAGGAGGAAGAGGAGGAGGAGGAGGAGGAGGAGGAGGAGGAGGAGGAGGAGGAGGAGGAGAGTCAGGAAACAGAAAAGACTGGGTGACATGAGAGAGAGAGAGAGAGAGAGAGAGAGAGAGAGAGAGAGAGAGAGAGAGAGAGAGAGAGAGAGAGAGTGAGAGAGAGAGAGAGAGAGAGAGAGAGAGAGAGAGAGAGAGAGAGAGAGAGAGAGAGAGAGAGAGAGAGAGAGAGAGAGAGAGAGAGAGAGAGAGAGAGAGAGAGAGAGAGAGAGAGAGAGAGAGAGAGAGAGAGAGAGAGAGAGAGAGAGAGAGAGAGAGAGAGAGAGAGAGAGAGAGAGAGAGAGAGAGTCTGACAGCTAAAAGTTAGAGAAAAATTCTAAATTGGAAGAGAGAGAGAGAAAAAGAAAATAAAGAAAAAGAGATAAAGAAAGAAAGATAATTGGAGAGAGAGGAGGAACGCAGAATGAGATTAGAGATAGATAGATACATAGATAGATAGATAGATACAAACAACTCTCTCTCTCTCTTTATACATCAAAATCAACCTAATATAAGCCTATGTAGCTCTTGTTATTCTTAGGCTCCTTAATTTCCTATCTTCGCTATGTAAACCTCTAAGTAACCCTCTTAAACCCTCCTTCCTTCTCCTTCTCCTCCCACAGGTGTCATGGATAAGGCACAGGGACACACACATCCTGACGGTGGGCTCCTTCACCTACACCAGCGACCAGCGAGTCTCGGCGCTACACCGGGAGGGCACGAACGAGTGGACGCTGCAGATACGGCAGGCCAGGGCGGCGGACTCTGGCCTTTACGAGTGCCAAGTGTCCACCAAGCCTACGAGGGGTTTCCTGATACGCCTGAGTGTGCTGGGTGAGCCTGGGGGACTGGGGGAGTGGCTGGGTGTGGGTGTGGGTGTGTTGGGTGTCGGGTAAGGCCGGTCACACTCGCTCACACTGGACCTGCCGGCCATGGCATGCAGGGCAGCGCTTGGGTCAACGAGGTCACTCCAAGGTTCTCTGTCTACCCAAATGTCAGACATTTTCACGAGTGTGCCGGTGCGGGCAGCCGCCACGCCGCGTGTCACAGGTGTTCTAACAGGACTCAGGCCGCCTCGTGAGGGAAAAATATCTCTTTTCGTTTACTCTTGCTATCAAGACTAATATATTTCTTTCCTTCCCTTCCTTCCCTTTCCTAACCTCACGCTCCCTCCCCTCCCGTTATCCCCCCCCCCACCCAGTCCCCCAGGCCGCCATCCTGCACGCCCCCGAGCTGTACACCCACGCGGGGGGGCCGCTCAACCTGACCTGCGTGGTGGCCCCCAGTCCGCGGCCCCCGGAGTACATCTTCTGGTACCACGGGGGGCAGGTGAGAGAGTTTTTATTTATTTTTACAATTCGCCTTTGGCGCCGGTAGCCCGCTGTGGTGCAGGCGAGTGTTTATAGTGGCGCCATCCTGCCGCTTGGCTGAACATTGCCAGCTTGTGGCGGCGGGCAGGACTCGAACCTGTGTCCTCCTGGACGCCGTGCCCGCACGCTGACCACTCAGCCAGCGGCAGACGTGTGTGCTAATACTTGGAACAGGTGTGGCTTTCTCTCTCTTCTCACTTTCTCTTTCTTTTCTTCTCTTTCGTCTATCCTTATGCTTTCTCTTTCCTTATTCTAGACTCTTTTCAGGTCATTAACTACGAGAGTGCGGGCAGCGTGGCGGTCAGCGTGAGCCAGGAGGGGGCGCAGCGCACGGTGTCCACGCTGCTCGTTCAGCGCGCCTCGCTCAGCCACTCCGGCCTGTACGAGTGTGCGCCCTCCAACACTAACCGAACGGCCATCACCGTGCACGTGTTCAAGGGTGAGCGCAGGGCGGGTGTTGGCGGTGCGGGGCGGGGAGGAAAGGGACAGGCGTAGAAGGGAGGAAGAGAGCGAGGTGTAGGCAGAAAGGTAGACAGGTAGACAGAGGAATGGATAGCCAGGCAGGTAAGCAGTGAAGGGAGTGCACGAAAATGTTACCAGATGAACACAGATGAAAAAAACAGGAAACTGACGAAAAAGAGGCGAAGGAAAAGTTACCAAATGAACACAGAAAAAAAAGACTAGAAAAATGTTAAAAAGAAATTGATGATAATTTGACAAGCGTAAAAAAGAAGAAAAAAAAGAAGAAAACAAAGACTAAAAAAATGAAAAAAAGAAAGTTGATTATAATTTGACAAACGTAGAAGAAAAGAAAATAACAGAAAAAAACAGAAAAATAAATTAAGTTGATTATAATTTGACAAGCGTAAAAAAGAAGAAAAAAAGAAGAAAACAAAGACTGAAAAAATGAAAAAAAGAAAGTTGATTATAATTTGACAAACGTAGAAGAAAAGAAAAGAAAATAACAGAAAAAACAGAAAAATAGATTAAAAAGTTGATTATAATTTGACAAGCGTAGAAGAGAAAGAAAAGAAGAAAATACCAGAAACAAAACTCCATGAATAGACAAATTTACCGAAGATAGAAGGGAATAGAAAGACAGATAGATAGATAGATAGATAGATAGATAACATACGATAGCCCATAAAAAGAGTCATATAATTAGAGATTCATACATGGAAGTCAAGTATAGCAATTAGTATGATAATGATATATAAATACATGAATTAATATATGATAAATTGTTCAAATGATGCACTAGAGAAATGTTATACAGTCCATTAACTCTCTCTCTCTCTCTCTCTCTCTCTCTCTCTCTCTCTCACAGCTGAGGAACCCGCGGCGATGCAGACCAGCCCAAGCGAGTGTCTGTCTGTCTCTCTCTCTCTCTGTGTCTGTCTGTCTGTCTGTGTGTTGTGTTGGTAGTGTGTGTGTGTGTGTGTGTGTGTGTGTGTGTGTGTGTGTGTGTGTGTGTGTGTGTGTGTGTGTGTGTAGGTATAAATAAAAATATATAATAACAATAATAATAATGATAATAATAATAATAATAATAATAAAAATAATAATAAGGTTTTTGAAGACTAGAATAACTATTGTGTGTGTGTGTGTGTGTCTGTGTGTGTGTGTGTGTGTGTGTGTGTGTGTGTGTGTGTGTGTGTGTGTGTGTGTGTGTGTGTGTGTGTGTGTGTGTGTAAATGTATATATATATATGTATGTATGAATAAAGATATTAATAAATGTATACAAATCTTTTATTATTATTATTATTATTATTATTATTATTATTATTATTATTATTATTATTATTATGGTGATATTTGGCAACATGGAAATGGTAAGAAAAATACTATATCAATTAACTTGTCAACCTCCTCCTCCTCCTCCTCCTCCTCCTCCTCTTCTCTTCCTCCTCCTCCTCCTTCATTTTCCATAACTTTACCCTTCTAATCAATCCTCCTCCCCTCCTCCTCCTCCTCTTCCTCCTCCTCCCCTCCTCCTCCTCCTCATTTAAAACTCAGGTAATGACTTTCTAATTGACTGAATAATGAGAGGAACATGTCAGTCAGTCAGTCAGTCAGTCAGTCAGTCAGCCAGTCAGTCAGTCAGCCAGTCAGTCAGTCAGTCAGCCAATCAGTCAGTCAGTCAGCCAATCAGTCAGTTAGTCAGCCAATCAGTCAGCCAATCAGTCAGTTAGTCAGCCAATCAGTCAGTTAGTCAGCCAATCAGTCAGTCAGTCAGTCAGCCAGTCAGCCAATCAGTTAATCAGTCAGTCAGTCAGTCAGTCAGTCAGTCAGTCAGTCAGCCAGTCAGTCAGTCAGTCAGTCAGTCAGCCAGTCAGCCAATCAGTCAGTCAATCAGTCAGTCAGTCAATCAGTCAGTCAGTCAGTCAGTCAATCAGTCAGTCAGTCAGTCAGCCAATCAGTCAGTCAGTCAGTCAGTCAGCCAATCAGTCAGTCAGTCAGTCAGTCAGATCGGATAGTTGGCAAGACTTACCACAAGACCGCCAGTCGCCACCTGTAAGAGTCGTCAGCGGATCAGTGGGCAGGCGTGGCGGCGAGGCACGGCTTAGGGCAGTTTCAAAACACGGTGACGAGGCACGGCAGAGAGCGTGGTTCGGCATAAACACTGTTCACGCGTATACTGACCCACCTCCACCCAGCGGGAAAGCGCCCAGTTAAGTGTGTAGGGAGGTGCGTGAGAGTTCGTTTCCCGTGTGTCCCTTGGCTGTCTCAAAAGATTAGCAATGACCCCAAAAAGCATTCGCAGGTGGAGAGCAGCTTTGTTATGCATCCTTACTGCAGGCAAAGTAGTAAAGGACAGTGGAAAGGGTTTGGGTCAAGACTGGTTATAACAAAGAACGCGGGAGCTACCACCAAATTTGCAGGGAACTTCAACCAAAGGAACCTCTTAACTCTAACCAGTACCTTAGAATGTCACCCGAATTATCCCGTCTCCTTATGAAAGTCAGTCCATTAATTAGAAAAGAAAACACCACTCTCTCTCTCTCTCTCACAAAACGGCCGCTTCTCTCTCTGATTGTACGACTCCTCCTTCTCCTCCTCCTCCTCCTCCTCCTATTCTTTCCTTCCTTTCTCTCCCTTCAACATACTACTACTACTACTACTACTACTACTACTACTACTACTACTACTACAACAACAAAAACAACAATAACAGCAAAAATAAATAAATAAATAAAAATAAAACATGGAATAGTGACCCCGTAAAAAAAGTGGTCTTCCTAGATAAGCCTTTGTGGGAGGTGATAACGTCATTTGTTTACATAATGCTTCGCGTTGATTGGCTGAGGAGGCGGAGACGGCGGTGGAGGAGGAGGAGAAGGAAGAGGAGGTAGCTTTTGAGGTTTAGAAGAAGGAATGGAGGGAAGGAGAGGCATTAGA
>NC_066558.1:711261-721261 GCF_024679095.1 Eriocheir sinensis
CACCACGGACCTCACCATCACGGACCTCACCACCACGAGCATCATCACCACTAAAGAGAGAGAGAGAGAGAGAGAGAGAGAGAGAGAGAGAGAGAGAGAGAGAGAGAGAGAGAGAGAGAGAGAGAGAGAGAGAGAGAGAGATGGAGGTGGAATGAAGGAATGAAGATACCTCCTCCTCCTCCTCCTCCTCCTCCTCCTCCTCCTCTTCTTCCTCCTCCTCCTCTTCCTCCTTAGAAGTATATTGAAAGAAAGAGGAAAAGGAGGAAGAAATAAAGAATGGAAGGAAGGAAGAGGAAGAAGAAGAAGAAGAAGAGAGGAAGATAAGAAGATACCAGACTACACCACCTCCTCCTCCTCTTCCTCCTCCTCCTCCTCCTCCTCCTCCTGCTCCATAATTACATACTCCAATTACCACATAAGTAATTTGAAAGAATAAATATATGACAAAATTATTATTATTGTTATTATTTTCCTCTTTATTACTAAGGAAGGAGAGAGAGAGAGAGAGAGAGAGAGAGAGAGAGAGAGAGAGAGAGAGAGAGAGAGAGAGAGAGAGAGAGAGAGAGAGAGACTCACACTCACGTCTCTCGATTACGACTCACCAAGCCGGCTCTGATACAGGAAAAGGAAATCTGGGCGCCGGGTGGGCTACTTGAGTCATAGTTTGTGCTGTCAAAACGTTTGGAGCCTTTTTGATATGACGAGTAGTAAATGGTATTGGTCATCCCTTTAAATAACAGGCTGGACTCAACCATCATCAGGCCCCACCAAGAAAGACTACCCCAGCCGTAGCCCATATAAGAACATAAAAACATAAGAACGCAGGAGTCTGCAAGAGGCCGGTAGGCCTGTACGAGGCAGCTCCTTTGACCCTAAGCTCCCGTGTATCTAACCCCACCTAATATCGCTGTCCATGAATTTATCTAGTCTATTTTTGAATGTGACAATTGTATTGGCACTCACCACATGACTGCTAAGCCTATTCCACTCATCCACCACCCTATTAGTAAACCAATTTTTGCCTATGTCCCTGTTGAATCTGAATTTATCCAGTTTAAACCCGTTACTTCGTGTCCTACCCGGTTCTCTTACCAACAAAACCTTATGAATGTCTCCCTTATTAAAGCCCTTCATCCATTTATAAACCTCGATCATGTCTCCACGCACCCTTCGCCTTTCTAGAGAATGCAAGTTTAACTGTTTGAGTCTTTCCTCGTATGGCAAGTTTCTCAACCCCTGAATCATCTTAGTCATCCTCCTCTGCACCGATTCTAACATTTTGATATCCATTCTATAGTAGGGTGACCAGAACTGAACCGCATAGTCAAGATGAGGTCTAACTAATGCTAAATATAGTTTGAGGAAGACTTCGGGGCTTCTGTTGCTTACGCTCCTTGAAATAAATCCCAGTACCCTATTAGCTCGATTTCTAGCTTGAATGCATTGTGCCCTTTGACTGAGATCAGAGCTCACTAAGACCCCTAAATCCCTCTCGCACCCAGACCTACTTATGAGAGTGTCATTTAAGCAATAGTTATGTGAGGGGTTGTTCCTACCTACACTCAGAATACTGCACTTCCCTACATTGAACTCCATCTGCCATTTATCCGCCCAGTCATATAATCTGTTGAGCTCACCTTGGAGAATACTAGCGTCCTGATCCGACTCAATTACTCTACCGATCTTGGTATCATCTGCAAATTTACTAACATCACTACTAATTCCTGTGTCTAAGTCATTGATATAAATAATAAACAAAAGTGGACCTAATACCGAACCTTGTGGGACCCCACTCGTAACACATCCCCAGTCAGATCTTTTACCATTGATTTGCACTCTTTGCTTCCTATTGCTAAGCCACGCCTTGACCCAGTTCAAAACTTTACCCTCTACTCCGTGAGCCTGCAATTTAAGCAACAGTCGTTGGTGAAAAAAAAATGGTGTTTGTGTTTCGATCACTTCCTTCATATGTATTTCCTCCTGCCTACGACTTGAACTCTTTCAAGGGGAGGGTATCAGGACACCTCTCCTCCCGAAATTGATCTCTCTTTCGGCCACCTCTCTTGATTCTTTTTTTAGGAGCAGCGAGAGGCGGGATTTTTTTTATTATTGTTTCCTTTTTTGTGCCCTTGAGCTGTCTCCTTTGTTGTAAAAAAAACACTAAGTACTGTAGATAGTGAAGTGTTTTCCCTCATGGCGTCCATTTGAATAATTTAGCCTCTATAATAACTTTGTATAAGGGTGAAACATTAAATTACGTGCTATTGTCCCACTGAATTTTAAATTGCTAAAAAAATAAAATGTGTATTTGAACTATATAAATGTCAGTGTAATTTTTTTTTTTTTTTACAACAAAGGAGGCAGCTCAAGGGCACACAAAAAAGAAAACAATAATAAAAAAAGCCCGCTACTCGCTGCTCCCAAAAAAGAATCAAAAGAGGTGGCCGAAAGATAAGTCAGTTTCGGGAGGAGAGGTGTCCTGATACCCTCCTCTTGAAAGAGTTCAAGTCGTAGGCAGGAGGAAATACAGATGAAGGAAGATTGTTCCAGAGTTTACCAGCGTGAGGGATGAAAGAGTGAAGATGCTGGTTAACTCTTGCATAAGGGGTTTGGACAGTATAGGGATGAGCATGAGTAGAAAGTCGTGTGCAGCGGGGCCATGGGAGGGGGGGGGGAGGCATGCAGTTAGCAAGTTCAGAAGAGCAGTCAGCGTGAAAATATCGATAGAAGATAGAAAGAGAGGCAACATTGCGGCGGAATTTAAGAGGTAGAAGACTATCAGTAGGAGGAGAGCTGATGATTTTTTTTCAGATTGACGTTGGGAAGAGCGAATTAGGAAGGAGAAGAGGAAGAAGAGCAAAACCAGCAACCCCCCCCCTCCTCCTCCCTAGAAGTATATATTGAAAGGAGGAGGAAAAGGAGGAAGAAATGAAGAATGGAAGGAAGGGAGAGGAAAAAGAGGAAGAAAAGAAGAAAGGAAGAAGAAGAAGAAGAGAGGAAGATAAGAAGATACCAGACTACACCACCTCCTCCTCCTCCTCCTCCTCCTCTTCCTCCTCCTCCTCCTGCTCCATAATTACATAGTCCAATTTCCACATAATAATTTGAAAGAATAAATATATGACAAAATTATCATTATTGTTATTATTTTCCTCTTTATTACTAAGAAAGGAGAGAGAGAGAGAGAGAGAGAGAGAGAGAGAGAGAGAGAGAGAGAGAGAGAGAGAGAGAGAGAGAGAGAGAGAGAGAGAGAGAGAGAGAGAGAGAGAGAGAGAGAGAGAGAGAGAGAGAGAGAGAGAGAGAGAGAGAGAGAGAGAGAGAGAGAGAGAGAGAGAGAGAAATGTTTGAGGAAAAGAGACAAACAGGATATTCAGTTGCAGCGAAGAGTATATAAAAGTAGGGCAAGGAGGATTCCCAGAACAGATGCCCAAAGTAAACTTGGCTCCGAGAGGTATATTTGAGCTGGACTTTTGTGAAGCAGTCAGAAGGAACCTCGCTCTTGCTTCAAGCAGACACTCACTCAGCCACACGGTTGTTGTGATTTTATTTGTGAGTACAAATTCGAGAATCTAAAGTGTAATTTCGAAATGTAACTATGCTCCTAGAGATTATAGTGTAGGATTGTGTAACTAAGATTGGTGAAGAGTGATACATTCATTGTGATGTCGAGAAGAGGTAGAAACCGAGGCGTATGGTTCTAGTGCTCGAGTGAGTTTTGGTAGATAGGTATGACTGGGCGGATAAATGGCAGATGGAGTTCAATGTAGGGAAGTGCAGTATCCTGAGTGTAGGTAGGAACAACCCCTCTCACAACTATTGCTTAAATGACACTCTCATAAGCAGGTCTGGGTGCGAGAGGGATTTAGGGGTCTTAGTGAGCTCTGATGTCCGTCCAAGGGCACAATGCATTCAAGCTAGAAATCGAGCAAATAGGGTACTGGGATTTATTTCAAGGAGCGTAAGCAACGAAAGTTGCGCCGAAGTCTTCCTCAAACTATATTTAGCATTAGTTAGACCTCATTTTTTTTACAGCAAAGGAGACAGTTCAAGGGCGTAAAACAAAAGAAAACAATATTAAAGAAAAAAAAGCCCGCTACTTACTGCTCCTGAATAGCGTACAGAGGAGTGGCCAAAAGAGAGGTCAATTTCGGGAGGAGAGGTGTCCTGATACCCTCCTCTTGAAAGAATTCAAGTCGTACGCAGGAGGAAATACAGATGAAGGAAGATTGTTCCAGAGTTTACCAGCGTGAGGGATGAAAGAGTGAAGATGCTGGTTAACTCTTGCATAAGGGGTTTGGACAGTATAGGGATGAGCATGAGTAGAAAGTCGTGTGCAGCGGGGCCGCGGGAGGGGGAGGCATGCAGTTAGCAAGTTCAGAAGAGCAGTCAGCGTGAAAATATCGATAGAAGATAGAAAGAGAGGCAACATCGCGACGGAATTTAAGAGGTAGAAGACTATCAGTAGGAGGAGGAGAGCTGATGAGACAAAGAGCCTTAGACTCCACTCTGTCCAGAAGAGCTGTGTGAGTGGAGCCCCCCCACACATGAGATGCATACTCCATACGAGGGCGGACAAGGCCCCTGTATATGGATAGCAACTGTACGGGGGAGAAGTACTGGCGGAGACGATACAGAACGCCCAACCTCTTAAAACCTACCTGCTTAAATGACACTCTCATAAGTAGGTCTGGGTGCGAGAGGGATTTAGGGGTCTTAGTGAGCTCTGATCTCCGTCCAAGGGCACAATGCATTCAAGCTAGAAATCGAGCTAATAGGGTACTGGGATTTATTTCAAGGAGCGTAAGCAACAGAAGCCCCGAAGTCTTCCTCAAACTATATTTAGCATTAGTTAGACCTCATCTTGACTATGCGGTTCAGTTCTGGTCACCCTACTATAGAATGGATATCAAAATGTTAGAATCGGTGCAGAGGAGGATGACTAAGATGATTCAGGGGTTGAGAAACTTGCCATACGAGGAAAGACTCAAACAGTTAAACTTGCATTCTCTAGAAAGCCGAAGGGTGCGTGGAGACATGATCGAGGTTTATAAATGGATGAAGGGCTTTAATAAGGGAGACATTCATAAGGTTTTGTTGGTAAGAGAACCGGGTAGGACACGAAGTAATGGGTTTAAACTGGATAAATTCAGATTCAACAGGGACATAGGCAAAAATTGGTTTACTAACAGGGTGGTGGATGAGTGGAATAGGCTTAGCAGTCATGTGGTGAGTGCCAATACAATTGTCACATTCAAAAATAGACTAGATAAATTCATGGACAGCGATATTAGGTGGGATTAGATACACGGGAGCTTAGGGTCAAAGGAGCTGCCTCGTACAGGCCTACCGGCCTCTTGCAGACTCCTGCGTTCTTATGTTCTTATGAAGCTGATTTAGTCAGAGAGGAGATGTGAAGTTTCCAGTTAAGATTTTGAGCTAAGGGTAGACCGAGGATATTTAATGTTGAAGAAGGTGACAGTTGAGTGTTGTCGAAGAATAGGGGATAGGTGTTTAGAAGATTGTATCGAGTTGATAGGTGGAGAAATTGAGTTTTTGAGGCATTGAAGGACACAAGGTTCTTTCTGCCCCAATCGGAAATGATAGCAAGGTCTGAGGTTAAGCGTTCTGCAGCCTCGAGTCTGGAGTCGTGTACTTCTGTTGGAATGGCCTTCTACTGAAAGAAGTTGAATAATGCAGAGTGGAGTCGTCGGCGTATGAGTGGACAGGACAGTTTGTTATGGAAAGAAGATCATTGATGAATAACAGGAAGAGAGTGGGTGATAGGACAGAGCCCTGTGGAACACCACTGTTGATAGGTTTAGGGGAAGAACAGTGACCGTCTACCACCGCAGAGATAGAACGGCCGGAAAGGAAACTGGAGATGAAGGAACAAAGAGAGGGATAGAATCCGAAAGGGGGCAGTTTAGAAAGCAAAGACTTGTGCCAGACTCTATCGAAGGCTTTCGATATGTCTAGCGCAACAGAGAAAGTTTCACCGAAACGGCTAAGAGAGCATGACAAAGAATCAGTTAAGAGAGCAAGAAGATCGCCAGTAGAACGCCCCTTGCGGAACCCATACTGGCGATCAGATAGAAGGTTAGAAGTGGAAAGGTGCTTTTGAATCTTCCGGTTAAGGATTGATTCAAAAGTTTTAGATAGACAGGAAAGTAAAGCTATAGGGGGGTAGTTTGAGGGATTGGAACGGTCACCCTTTTTAGGCACAGGCTGTATGAAGGCATACTTCCAGCAGGAAGGAAAGGTAGATGTTGAGAGAGAGAGAGAGAGAGAGAGAGAGAGAGAGAGAGAGAGAGAGAGAGAGAGAGAGAGAGAGAGAGAGAGAGAGAGAGAGAGAGAGTGAGAGAGAGAGAGAGAGAGAGAGAGAGAGAGAGAGAGAGAGAGAGAGAGAGAGAGAGAGAGAGAGAGAGAGAGAGAGAGAGACAGAGAGAGAGAGAGAGAGAGAGAGAGAGAGAGAGAGAGAGAGAGAGAGAGAGAGAGAGAGAGAGAGAGAGAGAGAGAGAGAGAGAGAGAGAGAGAGAGAGAGAGAGATCGTCTAGAAGACAGCTGTGTAGTGTGTACTCGTAACTAGAAATATCATCATCATTATTCTCATAATTTTTATTATTATTATTATTATTATTATTATTATTATTATTATTATTATTATTATTATTATTATTATCATCATCATCATCATCATTATTATCATTATCATGATTATTATTGTTATTGTTATTATTATTATTATTATTATTGTTATTATTATTATTGTTATTATTATTATTATTATTATTATTATTATTATTATTATTATTATTATTATTATTATTATTATTATTATTATCATTATTACTATTATTATTTTGCAGATTTAAGACGCTGGAAAGAGTGAAATAGAAGCAACAACAACAAAAACTACTCCTACTACTACTACCACTACCACTACTACTACTACTACTACTACTACTACTACTTCTCAAGATGGGGAACATAGTCGTCTCGGAGGAGGACACAAAAACCAACGAGAAGAAAACGTACAACATCGACATGAGAAACAGCACCATCACACTCCATTACCACGAAGCACCGCGAAATTCCTCAAGACGTTCAATCAACCCCAACTTCTCCCCACAAATAGAACTCCGCCCGCCACTAATGCTAGGAACAACACAACAACTGACACTGCCCTCCGCTAAACGATATTCATAACAACCACAACCGTCATCACCACGAGAGAGAGAGAGAGAGAGAGAGAGAGAGAGAGAGAGAGAGAGAGAGAGAGATGAAGGTAAAATTAATATACTGAGAACTAGAAAAGGAGGGAAAAAAAAAATGATGAGAGAGAGAGAGAGAGAGAGAGAGAGAGAGAGAGAGAGAGAGAGAGAGAGAGAGAGAGAGAGAGAGAGAGAGAGAGAGAGAGAGAGAGAGAGAGAGAGAGAGAGAGAGAGAGGAAGAAGAAGGAAGGATAAGAAGATACCAGACTACACTTCCTCCTCCTCCTCCTCCTCCTCTTCCTCCTCCTCCTCTGTAGAAAGTTATAAATTTCGCTCGGCCAAGAACACAATAAAATAGATTACAAAATTATTATCATTAGTATTTACTTTTTTCCTCTGTAATTAAGGAATGAATGAATGAATGAATGAAGGAAGGAAGGAATGAAGGAAGGAAGGAAGGAAGGTTATGGAGTACGTGTGTGTGTGTGTGTGTGTGTGTGTGTGTGTGTGTGTGTGTGTGTGTGCTGTTGTTGAGAGAGAGAGAGAGAGAGAGAGAGAGAGAGAGAGAGAGAGAGAGAGAGAGAGAGAGAGAGAGAGAGAGAGAGAGAGAGAGAGAGAGAGAGAGTTACTAAACCATATCACGTGATCGAAACATGACTAAGGAATGCATGAGAGAGAGAGAGAGAGAGAGAGAGAGAGAGAGAGAGAGAGAGAGAGAGAGAGAGAGAGAGAGAGAGAGAGAGAGAGAGATAATATGCTCTTCAGTATCCGTTTTCTCTCATCCAGTAAAGAGAGAGACAGTGTTGAGAGAGGTACTACTACTACTACTACTACTACTACTACTACTACTACTACTACTACTACTACTACTACTACTACTACTACTACTACTACTACTACTATTCTTATCACCACTACTTATCACCACTACTTATCACCACCACCAGTCATCAGTCATCAGTCACCATGCCAAAGGTAAGTCTCTCTCTCTCTCTCATGCATTCCTAGTCATGTTTCGATCATGTGATATGGTTATAACTCTCTCTCTCTCATTTTTCATTCCTCTCTCATACACCCTCCATTCTCTCTCAACCCCTATCTCTCACTATCTCTAACACGTCACTCACATCCCTCTCTCTCTCTCCCTTCCTCTCTCTCTCTCTCTCACCCCGCCTCCCTCTCTCTCCCTCCCTCTCTCTCTCACTCCCTCCCTCTCTCTCCCTGAACAGTCTTGCCCAGCGTGTCACAAACCCTTCAGCGACACCCTACACCTGCCCCTGTCCGCGCCTTGCAAGCACATCCACTGCCTCGCCTGTCTACGTGAGCACACCCTTGCCACCCACCCAGGCCTCCAGGCACGCAGCAGCGGCCAGGTACCAACAGGACAGGAGATTGAGTGCCTTCAGTGTCATAAGACTGTGAATACGGATGATCTTGTGATTGATAGGTGAGTGTTTGTGTGTTTTTGTTTGTGTGTGTGTGTGTGGGGGGGGTGTATGGGGAGGTATGGGAAAGGGGTAGTAGTAGTAGTAGTAGTAGTAGTAGTAGTAGTAGTAGTAGTAGTAGGAGGAGGAGGAGGAGGAGGAAGAAGATGAAGAGGAGGACGAGGCGTTACTTCAATATTTCCCTAACTCATATTTTAAACCTATCTCCAAGTTCTTATACCTAACTACCACTACTACCACTACTACTACTACTACTACTACTACTACTACAACCACTACAAGCATAACTATCATCCCCCACAGAGCTACCTTGGCATCGGTCCCTCTCTCTCTCGAAGACCTCATCATCGCAGACAACCCAGCGAAACCCAGCTCACCCACGCCGCCCCCAGCAGACCTACAGCACCCCCAGCAACCCCACTGTGACCCTGAGACCCCGGACCTTACCCCAGGGGACGCCTACGCACAGGGGACGCCAGGAACCCAGGGGAACATAACCACATCGCGGATTCACGATACCCAGGGTGCTCTCGGCTGGAGTTTACCCACATCCCCGCCCCCTGTGCACGTACCCATGGACCCGAACCACCCCCACGGCAACCCTGGGGCCGTGGGATGGGCTGCACCGCCAGGATCCGCCGCTATGCAACTCCCAAATCCGACTGGACCGTATAGTCAAATGCCGCAACCGTATGGGGTAAATCCGGGTGCAAGTCCCTACCCCCATGGACACCCCCACGGGCACCCCCACGGGCACCCCCACGGACAACCTCAAGGACACGGACACGGCCATGGAGACGCAATAGCAGCAGGGGTAGCAGGCGTAGCAGTAGGAGCAGTGACAGGAGCAGGGGTGACAGCCTTGGCAACTCATAAGAAGGGAAAGAAGAGTAAGAACAAGGATAAGAAGAAGGATAAGAAAGAGAAGAAGGGAAAGAAAGGGAAGGAGAGGAGGCACAGGTCTTCCTCCGGGTCCTCCTCCGGGTCTTCCTCCTCCTCCTCCTCCCGTTCCTCCAAGTCTTCCAACTCTTCTTAACTTGGAGGAAAAAATTGTGATGTTGATGAATGGAAGAGGAGGAAGAGAAGAATAAAACCCTCCTCCTCCTCCTCCTCCTCCTCCTCCATTGTATAACACGTGTTTTGTTCTCGTCTTTGTTTGGGAAATAAAAATTGGTTTGATTAAAAATAAATGTCTTGGGAATTATATGAAAAAAATATTATTATCATTATTATTATTATTATTATTATTATTTTTCCTTTGGTAGTAGTAGAATCAGAATCAGAATCATTTTATTCCTTAAAAATGGCTTTTCTATACATTACAAGCATTACTGAATAACATAC
>NC_066558.1:733761-736261 GCF_024679095.1 Eriocheir sinensis
CGTAAATCTCGTGCGCCATTATCTGTTTAGAGAGAGAGAGAGAGAGAGTGTGGTTACATTGATGAATTTTAATTATGAGTTTGTGTCCCTAACAATATAATAAAAAAGCTATTTCTCTCTCTCTCTCTCTCTCTCCCAGGTCGCCATGAGGTCACGCCGCTGCCCCGGGGTGGTGGTGGTGCTGCTGCTGGTGGCGGCGGCGGCGGTGGTGGAGGCCCAGTTCGCCCTGGTGTCCCCCGCCTTCTCCTCGCCCTTCGCCGCCCCCCTGGTCAGGCTGCGCCCCGGCGGAGGCTTCGGAGGTGCCAGAGGGGGAGCTGCGCCCCTCCCTCAGGGTTCCCGCCTTCCCGCCTCCCCCAGGGAGAGTGAGATCGCCGCCATCTTCCGCGGCGTGGCGTACGGCGCCCCCACCACCGCCAGACCCGCCGCCGCCGCCACGCCGGCAGGCCCCCGCACCACGGCGGCCGCCCCCAGCGAGGCCTACAGCACTGCTGCCCCCGCCGCCACGACGGCGACCCCCGCCACCACCACCACCACCACCACTACTTCACCACCAGCGACCACCACGACCACCCCCACCCCCGCCTCTCGCCGCGCCCCCCAGGAGGTAGAGGTGTCCTGGGCGGGGCGCGGGGCACGGCGCCCCACTGAGGCGTATGAGCTGGCCGCCAACATGAGCCAGGCACAGCGCCCCGCCCGCGGCACCGAGGCGGGGGTGCGGGGTGCGGCGGCGGCGCTGGGGGCGGCGTGGACGGTGCATGTGTTCGGCAGTGTGGCGGCCATGGCGGCGGTGGCGGCGGCGGCGCTGTGCTGCCTGGCCCACGCCGCCCTCACGCCGCCGCCGCCGCGCCCACCGCGCCTCGCCGGCCATGGGCTGGCGGCGGTGTTCGCCGCGCTGCGCTGCCTCTCGCTGCTGCAGGACCCATACGGTGCGCGGGGCGCCCTGCCTCCCGCGGCAGCGGCGGCGCTGTGGGAGGCGGCCTGGCCCTGCCTCGGCCTGGCCCTGGTCTTGCTGGCCCTCGCGCTGGCCAGAGACACGCGCCACGCCCTCCACGCCCGTCCGCACGCCGCCCACGCCCTCACGCTGCTGACGGCCCTGCACGCCGCCGCCTTCACGGCCACGCGCCTGGCGGCGAGCCTCCTGCCGCGCCACGCAGCGCCGCTGCGGGCCGCGGCGCACGCCACGGCGGCCACCTGGGGCGGCGCCGTGGGCGGCTGTGTGCTGTGGGCGGCGTGGCGGCTCGGGCACGGCGGCGGCGGCGGGCGGGGGTTGCAGCTCCTTGGCCTGCGTGCCTCGGGGCGCCCCGCCCCTGCCCCAACCCTCGCCGCCACCGCCGGAGCTGCCCAGCTGCTCCTCGCCGCCCTCAGCTTGGGTGGCCTCGCCGCGCCGCCAGCCGCCGCCCAACCGTGGGCGTGGTGGACACTCGTCAGCCTGTGCCGCGGCCTGGAGGCGGCGGCGGCGGCGGCGGTGGTGGCCGCCACCTTCCTGCTGGGCCGCGCCGCGCCTCCTGCCGCCGCCCGCCGCGGGGACGCCACTGCCGCCGTGTTCTCCGTGCTGGGAGAGGCACGCCACAGCCTCAAGGGCCGTCACGTCTTCCCCGCGCCCCGCCACGCCCTCAAGCCGCCGCCGCCGCCGCAGTGGGCCGCCCCTGCCGCCACGCACGACGTCACCGCGGACTTCACGCTGGCGTGGCCGCGGCAGGAGGGCGGCGGCGGGTCCATGCTGGTGCAGGAGAGCGGCTTCGTCAGGTTCAGGACGCAGCAGGACGGTGCGCCGCCCCCCGCCTACACGCTCCCCGCGGCGCCGCCCCCCTACACCGCCGCCACGCTGCCGCCGCCGCCCGCCCGCTACTACTGCCGCCCCTGCAGCAGCCTGCCGCGCCCCCGCCGCCCTTCCGCCACCGCAGCGCGCCGCGCCCGAGATGCCGCCGCCGTGGACACCACCAAGCGCCGCCACCAGACGCTGCCGTCCGCCCCCGCCCACGAGCGCCGCCCCCAGCGCCTGCCGCCCCAGTACCAGGTGGCGCCCTACACCCTTCCGCCGCCGCCGCCGCCACCTGCCGCCACCCACACCTACGCCACGCCGCTCCGCGCCACCGCCCGCGTCCCCGCCAGCCCCGCCGAGCAGCGCGGCGTGGACTACCTCACCGACGCCTCCGCGGCCTCCGGCGATGGGTACGCCCTGAGCCTCTCCCTGCCCCGCCGCCCTGACCCTCCCGCCGCCCGCCCCCTCACCCTGACGCTGCCCCTCACGCCCCACGCCCACACCGACGCCTCCACCAGCAGCACGCCCTTCACGCCGCCCAGCCTGCCGCCGCCCCTCACCCCCCGGCCCCCCGCGCCCTCCCCCAACTCGCCCCGCGGCGGCACCCCGGACTCAGGCTTCGCGCCGGACTTCTCGCCCCAGCAGGCGGCCGCCAGCCCCGCGGGGCGACCCTCGCTGCTCTACAAATTAGTGGGGGGCGGCATGGGGGGCTACGCGCCCCTCCACGTGGACGACGCC
>NC_066558.1:746261-753761 GCF_024679095.1 Eriocheir sinensis
CACTCAGCTCGTTCAGCCTTCAGGAGTCATGGAAAAGTGTATGTTGCCTTGACGGATGGGCTAATCATGTCATATTCACGGATGCCTTTTCAAAATTCAGCGCGCACGGGAATCCTGGCTATGAGGTGCTATGTACGTACGTGGCGTGTTTCGACCGCCAGTAGCCAGCAGTGACGCCACGAGTCAGTGCCTTTGTGTTCACGTACTAGAATAGTTGTTATATCCATGGGGTTGGTGCAGTCTGGGCTGTACAAAAGAAAAAAAATACCGAAAAAAATACCGACTAAAAAATACCGGTATAGCGGTATACCGATATGATAAAAATACCGTTTCCGGTATTCCAAAGTGCTGCTCATACCGGCAATACCGACACTAAAATACCAGTACTCCGGTGCACATCCCCGCCCCGCCCACGATCTTCATCTCCCAACCCCGCAGCCTTCTCACATTTTCCACATTTTAACACATTTCTACACAATTACAAGACATCTCAGTACTATCAAATAATAAAGTGACCCTCCCTCTACCTGCCCTCTCTCCGGTATCTCCGTAAAGCATCGGAAAATAAAGAAAAAAGGAAAAATAGTGGAATTATTGTACTCACCATCGCCATCCATCTGCCTAGTGTAGCCAGACACGCGTCACACCTTCCGTCAGGGGAGGAAATATACGGAATTATTAGCTATTTACACCATTTAGGAAGATTTTAGAAGGTTTAGAGTAATCAAAATAGAAAGATAACAAGATAATAAGATAGTTCAGCAACGTAGGTAACTTTAAATAGCCTAGTAACTGAATAAATCGAAAAAAATGCATGATATCGTATGTGTGTGTGTGTGTGTGTGTGTGTGTGAATCCACGTGTGTGTGTGTGTGTGTGTGTGTGTGAATCTACGTGTGTGTGTGTGTGTGTGTGTGTGTGTGTGTGTGTGTGTGTCCAGTTAAAATTACCCTGTACACGAAATCAGGGAGGGAGAGAGAGGCTGTGAGGTATGGCAAGGCACAGATGATGGTTAACACATAGATATAGGATAAGAAACTTGTATACAAAGGTTCAGATTCTTCCGTATATTGTGTGATTCTCCGTAGCGAGGGTGAGGGGCGGGGCACGCGTCGGTACCCTCAGACTCCCCCGCCACTCACATCAACAATTTCCAAAGGCTAAAAATATGGTTAATCGGGTTCTCAGGAGTGGTTTCTTAGGCTCAGGGTACAGAAGAAGGGTCAAACTACCACCAGGGTCATTAAACTACCTCTTGAAATGCCCCAAAGCCCTACGAAAGCCTTGTGAAATGTGTGTGCGTGTGGGTTGGAGAGCACGGTCGCTATCCTCACTCAGACTCCCCCGCCGCTCACATCAACAACTTCCAAAGGCTAAAAATAGGGTTAATCGGGTTCTCAGGAGTGGTTTCTTAGGCTCAGGTTACAGAAGAAGGGTCAAACTACCATCAGGGTCAATAAACTATCTCTGGAAATGCCCCAAAGTCCTACGAAAGCCCTGTGAAATGTGTGTGCATGTGCGTTGGAGAGCATGGTCGGGGCCGCCTCACCCGCACACAGCCGCTTGAGTTACCCGGTCGCCGCACACTCTCCTGCCACCCCACGCCTTATATCTCGCCTTCTGTGCCTTCTTCTCGCCCTCGTCCGCTATAAAACACATGCCTACATACACAGGGAGGTTCAGGGCTACACAACAAGAGCCAGAAAGCAGTGATACAAGGCCGGGAAATGCTATCTGTGGGTCTGTGGAACGTTTGCTCAGATCACGGCGGTAAAGCTGCTCCCACACTGGGGTTGGTAACGCGCTTCATGAGTCGGACTTTCGAGGGGGAAGGGGGGGGAAACTCCCAAACGGGCGAGGCGACCGTCTGAGTCAGACGTCAGTGGACGTTGTACGGTTCCTTCCCTCGGGGTAATACAGGGAATCCCTTTATCCCTCTCTTCTCTCCCTGTCCCCGGTATAAAAGAGAGCGCAGAGCGATGAAGTGGCCCATAACCCACCCTCATTTCAACCTACAGGTAAGCAGCTTTCCGTTGCCCAGTGATTTAACGCCCTCCAACACCCATCCCAGTGAAGCATTCCTCCCCTTCTCCCCAGTGCATCATCCCCCCCCCCCCCCTGTCCCCCGGCTTACCATACTGATTAATATCTTAGGGGCGAGTAATTACCCTTTTGCCCACACGCCGCCCTCGATCCTTTCACCCTGCTGGTGACGACCCGTCGACACAATCGTCTCGTCCACACACACACACACACACACACTCGCACACCACCCAAACTCCCTCCTACCCCAATTAATGTTCAACATGTAATCGTTCTCTCGTAGCTCTTGTGAGCGAACCGTAGGTCCTCCAAGGTCATGTCGTGTAAATTGTAAGTTCTAGGGCAATCTAGGCTATTAACATGCAGTGTTTCTCTCGTATCCCCTTGTGAGCGGACCGTTGGCCCTCTGAGGTTATGCCGTATAGATTGTAAACTCCTCTAGGCCATCTTCACTGTATGGAAACAACTGAGCGCGGGACTCGCCAGTCCCGCCAAATGCCCCTCGGCTAGGTTCTCGGTGAGTCCCGCGTAGCTCCGCCCATTTTACCATATATGGGAGTTGAGGCGATCGAGTAGCGTGATGACGCGCTTGAAAAGTCCTAGTGTGGGAGCAGCTTAAGGAAGCTGCTTGAGAGTTACCTGGTCGCCGCACACTCTCCAGCCATCCCACGCCTCATATATCGCCTTCTGTGCCTCCTTCTCGCCCTCATCCGCTATAAAACACATGCCTACATACACAGGAAGGCTCAGGGCTACACAGCAAGGCCCGGAATGCAGTGGTACAGGGCCAGGAAATGCTATCTGTGGGTCTGTGGAACGTTTGCCCAAATCACGGCGGGAAGGAAGCGAAGGCGGTGAGGCAACGTTTTTCCGCGAGGGACTTCTGGGTACCATCACGCTTCGCAAGATTTCCCCGGTGGAGGTCACGCTGGGCACCACACAGGGGCCTCACACAACCCAGACAAGCATCCAAATACACTACAACACACACTACAAGACCGATAGTATGCGGAACAGCGGTTATGAGGCCGTACATGAGGCGTGGGAGAGGGGTGAACGAAAGTCAGATCCGCCGTTTGAGCACACAGAGGTGGGCAGCGCCGCGGAGCAACCACCACTCTGCGGCGCTACTGACTGCCAGGGAGGTTCGGGGCAGCTTTTGACCGGTCACAAGAAGAGGATGAGGAATTTCTTCTAATCTAATGTTAAGGATTTGGCTGCATCGCGTTTGGCCTGGAGTGAGACAAGGCCGAGACCAAGAAACGGGCCGGAGTCTAGTAAATTTCTCCGTCCGGGGCGCGAGATTTGACGCCGCGGGACCATATCCTTGCCCCTTCCGGACCCAAGCACATATTTGACAAGGCTTTCGTAGAAGTTGTGGGCATTTCCAGGGGTAGTTCCATGACCCTGGTGGTAGTTTGACCCTTCCTCTG
The DNA here is from genome assembly GCF_024679095.1 of Eriocheir sinensis. NCBI lineage: Eukaryota > Metazoa > Arthropoda > Malacostraca > Decapoda > Varunidae > Eriocheir > Eriocheir sinensis. The sequence goes on from NC_066558.1 coordinate 749,738, forward strand.
TACCTTCACCCTATAGAAACCACTCATTAGAACCCGATTGACCTCCTTTTTGACCCTTGTTAATAGTTAATGTAAGAGGCAGCGGAGGCGTCTAGACTCGTAACCTCTCGGCGGCCAAGCACACATTTCACAGGGCTTTCGTAGGAGTTGTGGGCATTTCCAGGGGTAGTTCCATGACCCTGGTGGTAGTTTGACCCTTCCTCTGTACCCTGACCCTATAGAAACCACTCATTAGAACCCGATTGACCTCCTTTATGACCTTTGTATATAATTAATTAATGCAAGAGGCGGTGGAGGCGTCTAGACTCGTAACCTCTCGGCGGCCAAGCACACATTTGACAAGGCTTTCGTAGGAGTTGTGGGCATTTCCAGGGGTAGTTCCATGACCCTGGTGGTAGTGTGACCCTTCCTCTGTACCTTGAGCCTATAGAAACCACTCATTAGAACCTGATTGACCTCCTTTTTGTCCTTTGTTAATAGTTAATCTGAGAGGCGGTGGAGGCGTCTAGACTCGTAACCTCTCGGCGGCCAGCACACATTTCACAGGACTTTCGTAGGAGTTGTGGGCATTTCCAGGGGTAGTTCCATGACCCTGGTGGTAGTGTGACCCTTCCTCTGTACCGTGACCCTATAGAAACCACTCATTAGAACCCGATTGACCTCCTTTTTGTCCTTTGTTAATGGTTAATCTGAGAGGCGGTGGAGGCGTCTAGACTCGTAACCTCTCGGCGGCCAAGCACACATTTCACAAGGCTTTCGCAGGAGTTGTGGGCATTTCCAGGGGTAGTTCCATGACCCTGGTGGTAGTGTGACCCTTCCTCTGTACCCTGACCCTATAGAAACCACTCATTAGAACCCGATTGACCTCCTTTATGACCTTTGTATATAATTAATTAATGCAAGAGGCGGTGGAGGCGTCTAGACTCGGAAACTCTCGGCGGCCAAGCACACATTTGAAAAGGCTTTCGTAGGAGTTGTGGGCATTTCCAGGGGTAGTTCCATGACCCTGGTGGTAGTTTGACCCTTCCTCTGTACCTTCACCCTATAGAAACCACTCATTATAACCCGATTGACCTCCTTTTTGACCTTTGTTAATAGTTAATGTAAGAGCCAGCGGAGACGTCTAGACTCGTAAACTCTCGGGGGCCAAGCACACAATTCACAGGACTTTCGTAGGAGTTGTGGGCATTTCCAGGGGTAGTTCCATGACCCTGGTGGTAGTGTGACCCTTCCTCTGTACCCTGACCCTGTAGAAACCACTCATTAAAACCCGATTGACCTCCTTTTTAGCCTTTGTAAACAGTTAATGTATGAGGCGGCGGAAGCGTCTAGACTCGTAACCTCTCAGCGCCCAGGCACATATATTTGACAAGGCTTTCGTAGGAGTTGTGGGCATTTCCAGGGGTAGTTCCATGACCCTGGTGGTAGTGTGACCCTTCCTCTGTACCCTGACCCTATAGAAACCACTCATTAGAACCTGATTGACCTCCTTTTTGTCCTTTGTTAATAGTTAATCTGAGAGGCGGTGGAGGCGTCTAGACTCGTAACCTCTCGGCGGCCAGCACACATTTCACAGGGCTTTCGTAGGAGTTGTGGGCATTTCCAGGGGTAGTTCCATGACCCTGGTGGTAGTGTGACCCTTCCCCTGTACCCTGACCCTATAGAAACCACTCATTAGAACCCGATTGACCTCCTTTATGACCTTTGTATATAATTAATTAATGCAAGAGGCGGTGGAGACGTCTAGACTCGGAAACTCTCGGCGGCCAAGCACACATTTGACAAGGCTTTCGTAGGAGTTGTGGGCATTTCCAGGGGTAGTTCCATGACCCTGGTGGTAGTGTGACCCTTCCTCTGTACCTTCACCCTATAGAAACCACCCATTAGAACCCGATTGACCTCCTTTTTGTCCTTTGTTAATAGTTAATCTGAGAGGCGGTGGAGGCGTCTAGACTCGTAACCTCTCGCCGCCCAAACACAGATATTTGACAAGGCTTTCGTAGGAGTTGTGGGCATTTCCAGGGGTAGTTCCATGACCCTGGTGGTAGTGTGACCCTTCCTCTGTACCTTGAGCCTATAGAAACCACTCATTAGAACCCGATTGACCTCCTTTTAGACCTATGGAATTAGTTTATCTGAGAGGCGGCGGAAGCGTCTGACTCGTCTTCTAAATATCATGTATACGTAATATAAAACTAATATACTACTGCAGCGAATACTACTACTACTACAACTACTACTACTACTACTACTACCATTACTACTACTACACACACACACACACACACACACTCACACGCACACACGCAAATTTATGTGATCCGCCCACCACCATAACATACCATAAAGAGGAGGAGGAGGAGGAGGAGGAGGAGGAGAATATGAAGGAAAAGGAAGAGGAGGAGGATGGGGAGGAGGAGGGGGAGGAGGGACAGAAATGGAAGTAGAAGGGACAGTTGGAGGATAAGGAGGAGGAGGAGGAGGAGGAGGAGAATATGAAGGAAAAGGAAGAGGAGGAGGATGGGGAGGAGGGGGAGGAGGGACAGAAATGGAAGTAGAAGGGACAGTTGGAGGATAAGGAGGAGGAGGAGGAGGAGGAGGAGAATATGAAGGAAAAGGAAGAAGAGGAGGAGGAGGGGGAGGAGGAGCGGTAGGAGGGACAGAAATGGAAGTAGAAGGACAGTTGGAGGATAAGGAGGAGGAGGAGGAGGAGGAGAATATGAAGGAAAAGGAAGAAGAGGAGGAGGATGGGGAGGAGGAGGGGGAGGAGGGACAGAAATGGAAGTAGAAGGGACAGTTGGAGGATAAGGAGGAGGAGGAGGAGGAGGAGGAGAATATGAAGGAAAAGGAAGAGTTGGAGTTGGCTGGGGAGGAGGAGGAAGAGGGACAGAAATGGAAGTAGAAGGGACAGTTGGAGGATAAGGTGGAGGAGGAGGAGGAGAATATGAAGGAAAAGGAAGAAGAGGAGGAGGATGGGGAGGAGGAGGGGGAGGAGGGACAGAAATGGAAGTAGAAGGGACAGTTGGAGGATAAGGAGGAGGAGGAGGAGGAGGAGGAGAATATGAAGGAAAAGGAAGAAGAGGAGGAGGTGGAGGAGGAGGACGAGGGACAGAAATGGAAGTAGAAGGGACAGTTGGAGGATAAGGAGGAGGAGGAGGAGGAGGAGAATATGAAGGAAAAGGAAGAGGAGGAGGAGGAGGGGGAGGAGGAGGAGGAGGGCCAGAAATGGAAGTAGAAGGGACAGTTGGAGGATAAGGAGGAGGAGGAGGAGGAGGAGGAGAATATGAAGGAAAAGGAAGAAGAGGAGGAGGATGGGGAGGAGGAGGGGGAGGAGGGACAGAAATGGAAGTAGAAGGGACAGTTGGAGGATAAGGAGGAGGAGGAGGAGGAGGAGGAGAATATGAAGGAAAAGGAAGAAGAGGAGGAGGAGGGGGAGGAGGAGGAAGAGGGACAGAAATGGAAGTAGAAGGGACAGTTGGAGGATAAGGAGGAGGAGGAGGAGGAGGAGGAAGAAGAGGAGGAATAGGAAGAGCAACAGCAATGAGAGGAGATTATTAGGGATTGTGATGATGTTACAGGAGGAGAAGGAGGAAGAAGAGGAGGAGGAGGAGGAGAATATGAAGGAAAAGGAAGAAGAGGAGGAGAAGGAAGAGGAGGAGGAAGAAGAGGAGGAAGAGGAAGAGCAACAGCAATGAGAGGAGTTTATTAGGGATTGTTATGATGTTACAGGAGGAGAAGGAGGGAGAAGAGGAGGAGGAGGAGGAGGACGAGGTGGAGGAGGAGAAGGAGGAAAAACATATATATAAGAGGACTGCCAATAATGCTTTTACACTAAGCGAAATTGCTATAGTAGAAGTAGTGGTAGTAGTAGTAGTAGTAGTAGTAGTAGTAGTAGTAGTAGTAGCAGCAGTAGCAGCAGCAGCAGCAGCAGTAATAGTAGTAGTAGTAGTAGTAGTAGACCACCATCTCCAATATGGACTATGAAGCCACAGTGGTGGAGAGTGACCTTAGGGTGGGTCGGGAG